>NC_056726.1:1540819218-1540831718 GCF_019279795.1 Protopterus annectens
GATTAAAAAATGTATGTATCTGCATTTGCATTTATTTTATTCTGTCATAGTTAAAACCAAAAAAAAAAATAAGAGCAAGTCTCTGAAAAAGCTTGCCATGCTTCAATATTTCCAGCTCTACTCTAGCATTGTTACCTTATAAGACATTATGCTGGACAGACAAACTAGGAAACCACCTAGGGGGCTATGCTTGTGTGTGTGTGTGTGTGTGGGGGGGGGGGTGCTGCTCTTTCCCTGTTTATTTATTTTTTGGAGCAAGTGTTACAACTAACTTAAAAGAAAATCCGCTCAAAAAACTTCAAGCGCACCATGGGAGTGGGACTACAGTTGACTTGCTATTCAAGTCACATCATTATGTTAGCTTAAATGTTGCAAGATTATGGGAATACAGACCACAGACTATACAATGTTCAAAATATAGGCATGAAGCCACCTCAATGAAATTTTACTATATGATTAAAATCAGGGATATTCTTCATAATTCTGACTGGACAGAGAAGAGAGGGATGACACTGTGTCAGTCAGATGCATTCATATATTACTTGTGTCTATAATGCTGCTTGCAGTGATCAACCAGATATTTTTGGCAGTTTTTCTGGCTTTGTGATTTATGTGGGCAGTTGGGATGAGAGGAGTGGTGCAGGGAGAAATGTGGTATTACTGTTTCTAAAATAATGTTGACGGTGATCAACCAGATATTCTGGCCAATATTTTTCAGGCTTTTGTTGTTTGTGTGGTCAGTGGGGATGATGGGATGGTGTGGTGCGATAAGTGCTATTACTGTTTTTACAATAATGCTGTCAGTGATCGACCAGATAGTATGAGTAATATCTCCTGCCTTTATGATTTATGTGAAGTAATTGGGTCCCTATTATAACAACTAAAGGCAATCTGACAAACGGCCAAAAAGTATATATAACTATATCTTGCGTTGGGCTGTGGACAGTGTGATTTGTATATCTTTACCTTTTCTCCCTAACTTCACAGGGAGAGAGTTGAAAACATTATTATATTCATCATTTTTTTTATTTTCTCAACAATCAAACATCTTATGCATAAACAGGAGGCTATCTTTTGGTTTCATAGGTTCATAGGATGATACAAGGCTATTGGCCTGGAGGCCCTTATAAACCTAGTCAAGAATTTCACCCATGTAAAAGTCATCACCACCAAGTCATGGCTCCTGGACCCTGTGCATCTGAATCAGAACAACACACCACTAAGCCAAATCAGCTGAAAAGTCATCACTGGCAGGTCTAGAACACAGGACCATGTGCACTAGAGTCAGAGCAACACACCGCTATGCCAAATCAGCTTGGGGAGAATAAGTAAGCACTATTTATATATGTCTGACAGCAAATATGTTAAATTTTATTTATTTTTTTTGGTTTTATCCCAGTCTGACATAAGAATGGTATACCTGCTCTCATCTGGTGGGGGTAGGTGCTGAGCCGGCATGCTGTATCTAAGTATGAAAGCTGCAGCAACAACTTGAAATATGAGTGGACATTTGCACCTTAATTTTAATCTCAATTTAACCTGGGAGGGGGATACACAGAAAGAATACAGTTGCTATACCTAGATATGATATATGCATCCTCACAAGCATTTTTTCTCATTTTATATTGAACTGTGTTTGGTCATCTTTGAACATGAAAACGTGGATATAACTTATTTCTTCCTTGAATTAAAAAAGTTAGATTGATTTTTTTTTTCTGTATGCATAATCTTTGTTCAGGCCATCAC
Source organism: Protopterus annectens (assembly GCF_019279795.1). Classification (NCBI taxonomy): domain Eukaryota; kingdom Metazoa; phylum Chordata; order Ceratodontiformes; family Protopteridae; genus Protopterus; species Protopterus annectens. Next base: position 1,540,820,965 of record NC_056726.1, read on the forward strand.
TGGATCAAAAGGTAGGTTAAAAGCTCTAAAAGGTATCTCAGAGCAACTATAACTCCATAGATTCTGGGTATTTAGAAGCCCCCAGACCCCTCAGCTTAATTTAGATATTACAGTGTAGATTTTGTCAGTTATGCATGTGTTGAAAGAATGACCAAAAGACAAAAACATTGATGAAAGGGCTATTTGAATAACTTTAATCATGATCCCAGTACAGTCCTACTACACACAATTCATACATAAAATAAAACGCTTTAACGATTCACCGTGTAAACATTCGCTATAAAGTTAAGACATTTACTATAAATCCACCTTTTAATAAATATTGAAATAAATGTTGAAATAAATATTAACAAATATTAAAAACATTAAAATATAAAAATGGTGGATTTATAGTAAATGTCTGAAATTTATAATAAATGTTTTTATATTGTTATATAAGATTTTATTATGTTTAATTTGTGTTTTATTCTTGAACCCTAATGGCAGATTGATTTATTGGAAAAAGGACTTTATTGGAGGATTTATGTAAGGAGATGGCTAAATAGTGTTGATGGGAATGTACTTTTTATCTGAAGAAGTCTACAGCTGGACGAAAAACTTGGTGAATCATTAAAATGTTTTATTTTATGTATGTATTGTGTGTAGTAGGACTGTAATGGGATCATGATTAAAGTTACTCAAATATCTGTTGTGGCCCTTTCATCAGTGCTTTTTCTTTTGGTTATTAGTATTTTTTGAGGACTGAAACTCCATTTTTTTTTTCATTTATTGGTTTTGAAAGAATGCAGGAAATAACAAATCTGAAGAGTAAGGCTGAATTTCTTTCCTTAATCATGGTTTTCAATCAGGCAATTACTGGATGAAAAGCTTGTTTATAAAAAATCTAAAAAGCATCTCAGAGCATCTAGAAGTCTCATGGCTTCTGGGGGTCTAGGGGACTCCATTGCAGTCATTACAGTGTAGTCTTGCTTTCATAAGATGTACTGAAAGGATGCAAAAAAAAAAAGCTGAAAAGTAAGGCTACATTTCTTTCTTTCTTTCTTTTTTAATGTTTTTGTTCAGGCAATCTCTGGATGAAAAAGTTGTTTAAAAATGTCTAAGATGTACTTCAAAGCAACTAGTCCCTCAATGGTTTAATCCAGTTGTTTCCTCCACAGTTATCATAGTGCTGTCTTACCTAGATAGAGCACGTTGAATGAATGAAAAACTGCAGGAAAATCCCTTAAGAATAAAATTAACAATGAGAAGAAGAAGAAAGGAACAAAATAATCTGGATAATGTAAGTAGAACAGGATGGAATGGGCAGCTGGAAGAACGGAGAGTTATGGAGCCTTTTTGCCTAGGAACCCAGTTTACTTAAGGCTGTCCCTGATACTGGGGTTGGAGTTTTACAAAAATATATTTCAGAAAGCCAATAGAAGCTGTGTCTTGACAATTTCAGCTTGGAAATAAAAAAAATCCACCAAAGAAAATACACATAACTGTTACCACTATAACTGTTACCACTATGGTTAAGTAATACTGCTACAACACATGTTAAACAAAACCAGAAAACAAGTTTGGCAAATCACTTTAACAAAGAGGCCATATAGTGTGGTTTTCCAAAAGAAGGATGAAGCTAACTCAAGAATAACACAGCAGCAAAAAGCTCTTAACCCAGTTCATCCTCTTTTTTAAGTTATATTTTAGCACATGCCTTATCTTGCTTCCTTCTTCATTTAATATTTCCTGCATATATACTGCAGACTCTTTAACATTAAAACAAAATCAAAATCTTCCTCTGCCACTTACAGTGGATATATAATACATCCATCAGCCTGTTCCATAAATCTGACTTGTATTTTTCTCTTTTTGGGTTACCTCATAATCCTGTTTGCTAAAACTAAGTTGAGCTTTAAGCACTTTTACACCAATTATCCACCACAAGAACAAGACACCAGCGTCATTAGTGTAGCTCAAGGCAATGAACAAAACTATATAAAAAATAATTATATCTAAAAGACGGCTTATCTCCTACCGCCTTTCTTATTTTCTCATCTGTAGTCAGAATACTCCAATATTTTTGTATAATATCTGTGACACCTTTCACATGATGGCTGTAAAACATAATATATTTAATCTATCCATGGTCATGTACAGTATGTCTTTGTCTGACTACATGGGGTCTATCCGAAAAGTATGGTTTAGCCACACTGGGCCTCAGCAACACTACTTCAGCTATAGTTTTTTCAAGTCTCTTTCTATTATAGCCTCTAGCTTCAAAACTTTCAGTAAGTCTGCTTACCTCTTTGTAGAAACTCCTATATATATATATATATATATATATATATATATATATATATATATATATATCTTTACTTATGATGCATTGTTTACATATTTAAATGTAAACAATGTGTATATGTTGCATATCAAAAATAATGTGATACTATTACACAAAATGTATTATTTATCAAATCTTTGTTTATTGATTTATTTTTTATTGCAAAAAATTAGATGCATTTTTCCATTTTGCATTGTGATCATCTGTTAACCAACTACTACTAGATACAATTGTATAAGCTTCTGTGTCTGGGAAACCTGAACCCTCTTTATCTTTATCCCATGTTCTAATGTGAATTTCATAAACTATACTGCACCAGCTTACTGTAGAAATGGCAGTAGTATTTTTGTATATTTCAGTTTGTACTTTATTAGGTATTAAAGGTTGTTTTCTGTATAAAATACAATATTAAGGGTAATAAAGTAGTCTCAAATAACCTATCTTTGAATGCAAAAGATTTCATTTATTTTATTAATAATTTAGTTTTGGAGGTGTGGCTAGCATGGTCATGGTGTAGCAGCAGATTTCACAAGCTCCGCTAAGGAAAATATATCTTCACTGGAAATTTGTTTCATATCAAGTAAAAGTGGATTTATTTTTGCAGAATTTAATAGTATTCAACATTCTCTTCAGGAATATCTACTTATAAATTGAAATTGGTTATAATTTCCAGTCAAAACCTTCATCTGAGCAAATACTTCACTTCTGGGAGATTTTCAACATGAGTTATACTAAGGCAAACAACCAGGATTCCAGTATAAAAAAGGAACTACAGACTTTAATAACAACTATTCAAGACCTCACAACTAAGATTGATATAAGTGACTGTAAAATAGACAACTTTAAAGAAAAAGCTACCAAGCAGATGGATATGCTTCATGAGGATCTAAAACAGCAAAAAATTCAAATGACTAGTATTGAGGAGTCATTAACTGACTCTGATGGAAGTTTGCTAGAAAATGAAAACAACGTAGAATTTTTGCTTAAACAAAATACTTCATCACAACATAAACTGGATGATCTAGAGAATAGATCATGCCGGAATACTATAAGGATTTTTGGTCTTCAGGAAAATATAGAAGGAAACAATATGTCAAGTTTCCTTAACTCATGGCTGCCAAATTTCTAGATTTACCAGAGGCTTTATCCTTCGGTATAGAGAGAGCACATTGGTCTCTCACATCAGGAAACAGTACCAACAGGAAACAACCTAGATCTGTCATAGTAAAATTCATATCATCTTCAGATAAAGACTTAATTCTAAAAACAGCCTGGTCAAAATCACCTTTAAAATACAATGACTCTATCATTCACTTTGATAATGACTATTCAACAATGGTAATTACCAAAAGAAAGTTTTTTTTTTTACCTCTAATTAAAGAACTGAAAAAGGTACAGATTAAGACTCACCTCTTGTTTCCAGCAAGGGTGAAGATTTTTCTTCCTGACGGACCTTCTTTGTTTGAGGTTCTTGATTCTGCTGTGACATATGTTAAAAACCACAAATTACTAGAAAAAATAAAAGAGATGGTGTGGGCTAACCCCTTTCTTAAAATAATGGCTCCTAAAACTGCATGGAAATCTACTGAAAAACAAAAGAGACTAAAGAATAAATGAGAACTACAGACTATGTGTAAAACAAACTATTATTGTGGTCTATGCTTTTATTAACAAGTCTGTTTTTATATGTTATAAATACAAGGTAAGATCTACACTGCTTTTCATATGTTGCATATATATAAGGTTTCATTCATAACTTAATTTGGTGTAATATAACATACTTAATATACCATCAATATATTTATAATTAACACTTTAAGTATTCATTTTATATAAGTAAGCATACTATATAAAAATGCATTACCTCAGTTTCTGCTTCATAGTGTAGGATACTGCTTAGCTGTATATTACACTTTAATTTCACATAGCTATAATATATACAGTTATAAATATTTAATATTCTATGTAAGATAAAATGAAGGGATACACTGGAAAATATAAAGTAAAGAAAAATGGAGGGGAGGGAAAGAAAAGAAAAAAAGTTTTTTTTTATATATGCATATAATTTCTTGTATAGATAGCATATTATACATAAGTATCTCTAAACTCAAAGTAATAACAATGCATAACATACTTAAAGCCTTCTTCTCTCTTCTAATTGCAATTTATTTAAGTCATAGAGAATAACATATTCATATAACAGTTTCCATCTCACTTCTAATCATACAGTACTGGTCAGCACTGAGCATAAACTCTGTTACACCCTCAGAGTAGAACAAGAATTCACAATGTAATTATTAAATATGTACATGATATACATTTGTTCAGGATATGTAAATGTTGGGAAGGTAATGTAGTATCTGTGGGTTTAAATGCCAATGCATACATTAATTCTGAGATGCTGGGAGATTTTATATGTGTTTCCATTACAAGGCTTATTATTTATATATTAATCTAAACTCTAGGGAATATATATAGTTAAAAATATACATAGTGCTTTTAAATGACAAAATAGAGCAGTAGGAAAAGTTACATTACTTTCATGCTTTGTTTGAAAATTTTTTTTTTTATGACAGTTTTGTAGTTTCTAGTATGAGAAACAGATATATGCTGATTCACATGTATAAAAACTTTTTTTTTTATTACTGAAACTCGGCTGTTTCCCACCAAAAAAATAAGGGAGACAACTTTGAACATTCTCCTTACTTCGTGCAGTGCTCTCATGAGCTAATTATTCATTTTGAAAACTTTCTACAGTTTGTGGAATCATCTCTTCTCTCTCTGAACTCCCTCGATGATGTGAAGCAGCTGGATGATGTGACAAACATTTACAGGAAGTGCAGAACTGTATTTTGACTGTAACTTGGTTAAACAGTCTTTTTTGTTTTAAATCAATTGTTATTTACTTAAAATGATCATTTATATGGTCGATAACAAGATTACATATTACAATAACATAATATCTTCATCTTTTGTGACTTGAAGAAAGGATTACAGAACATATAAAGGAAGAAAATGTAAAAAGAAAAAGAGTTGAGAGAGGAGATGGTTATGAGAGAACTGTGTGAGTATTAAAATGTAAATATCTATGTGCTTTATTCTTAGACCCTACAAGTGTAAATACTGATGGTAACATTCATTTTTGTATATATGTATGTATGTATGTATGTATGTATGTGTGTGTGTGTGTGTGTGTGTGTGTGTGTGTGTGTGTGTGTGTGTGTGTGTGTGTGTGTGTGTGTGTGCGTATATATATATATACTTGTATGTATATATGTATATATATATATACTTGTATGTATATATGTATATATATATATACTTGTATGTATATATGTATATGTATAATAAATATATATACATATATATATATATTTTTTTTCTCCCTCATCTTTCTTTGAAGTATCACTGCATACTATGATTATGGTTACCCTACTCAAAGTTATCATCTTCACAAATTTGTGCAATCTTTATATTTAAGTGTCATAAGTAAGGTTATGCATATCATTTCAGAATGTTTGCAGAGCAAAGAATTGAATAACAAAAGTGGTATACTAAAAAGAACTTTGCAAATAGATATCTTATTCTGCCACTAGTGAAAGCGGTTATATATACATGTGTTTATAGTGACTACATCCCATTTGAGGATGATACAATGTTTATTTAAATGACATACTGTTTATAATTACACTTACGTCTTCTAAATAGTCATTCTAAATATAACTATTTACAAGGGATCCTAACTACATGTTAGCCTTGTTTTAATTTTTTTCTCTCTCTCTATCCTCTTGTGTTCATGTATATAAGTTAAATAAAGGAAAGAGATATAACGAGAGTTACAAACACGTTAATACAAAATAGAATTTCATTTAAACAAACCATGTTTTGAACAATAACATTGTGTCCTGGATAACTTATTATATCTGATAACCTAATAGAAATGTTGTTTATACACACAACCTCTGTTATCTATGTTAATAGTAAGGCAGTGGGCTAAATTACTTAGTCCTTTTAAATAATCTGTTAGATATTTGCCTTATTTTGGAATGGAAATCATATTTTGAATCTATTAGGTTACATAGGTTTCTTATTAGATATGATATCTATGAATGTATAAACCTTTCAGATAACACTATATAAGGACAATTAATGATTTCATTAGAATTTGGTTATCTTAATGTTTCTAACTTAAAGTATATAAAGTATGTTATTAGTAAAGTTTGTTACAGTTTAGGGGTTGATCTCAGTGACAGATGTCATTGGGATTAGGAAGTTATAACTCCAGGTGGGGTTTGTTGGGGTGTTTGTTTTTATCTAGTGTATGTAATAATTTTTTTAAAAAAGAGTTTTTTGACGTCCAGAGTAGCTTATTTACAGAAAATATAGACAATAAAACTCAAGGAATAATTTTTTCCCTAAAAACATGAGATTTAATATTTTTACTAGGAACAAATTCACTTTTTTGTGGAAATTTTCACATTATACATATGATATTGATATGTTACTAACACATCTTTCAGGTACAATTACATAATATGACTATGTTGAAAGGTATGTCACTTAACATAAATGGTTTGAACAATCCATAAAAAAGAAGTAATTTATTTAAATATCTAGTTTTTCATAAACCTAATATATTATTCTTTCAAGAAACCCATTTAACAAAAGATACTATTACATTTCTAGATACTAATAAATACACAAATATAGTAAGATCAGAGTGTACAAAAAAAAAAGAGGTGTAGCAATATTGTGGAACAAAACATTATCATTACCCAGAATAATCAAAACATACCAAGACAATAAAGGTTTGCTTTGCTTTGCTATAATTAAGATGGGTAAGAAACTGTATACATTAATAAACAACTATTGGTTACCTGGTATTGGTACTAATACTATTAGACACATATTGAATCAAATGTTTCACTATCTGAGGGACATATCGTTATGGTAGGTGACTACAACTGTATCCTAGACCCTAAAGATATAACCACTTCAGGAAAAAGAAAAATTACAGCACAAGCAAAACAACTTATAAATTTCATAGACTTATACCTACTCAAAGACATACATCATTTTGTGGATCATAACTCATTACAATACATGTTTTATTCTAATAGATACAAAACATATCTAGAATTGATAGAATATTTCTTTCCACACAGATAATGAATAACTTGACCAATAGCAAAATTAACTTTTTTTAATTTCTGCATGTTTTCCTGGAGCTTTTCTCCCCAGGCCTCTACTGAAAATGGACATGTATCCAGTTAGACTAGCCTGGTCAACAAATGTAAAATAAAATAAATAAAAATAAATATCCTGCCCAATCTCAGACCATAATACTATCCTATTTTAACTTAATATTAATAACACCCATAGTGTCCAAATTAAAAGGATTCCAGCATATCTCACACAACTTAAGGATTTTCAATTATTCATAACAGAAGAGACACAAAACTTCATTAATATAAACTCAGCATTAGGCACACATGATATATTTATCTATGATGCCCTAAAAGCATATTTATATGGACAAATAAATAAATGGTTTCATAATAAGATTAAAATATGGGATAAAGATATAAGAATAATACAGGATAAACTGGACTCACTATACACAAATAATAAGGACAACTTGTCTTCAAAGAATATAAGGGATGAGATATACAAACTAAATGAGGAATCTATATCTATCCTACATCATAAAACAAAGATAACACTAGAAAAATATAGGTTTCTTGCTTATTCTGTACATTTTAAACATCTATCAAACCTTAAGAATAAGACCAAAAGATTAAATAAATATAATTATATTAAAGAAATACATTCTGCAAAAAAGAAAAGAGAAGTACATAGCATGCAAGATATATTAGAAGAGTTTAGATGTCACTTTCATGAAATAAATCAATCCATACAACAAATTCAAACACAAGATAACATAAGAGATTATATTAACAAGGATATATACAATAAACTAAGCAAACAACAAATAGAAGTTATTGATAAACAAATTACTTTATTAGATATACAAAGTCAAGTAAGCAAGTTTAAACTAAACAAAGCTCCAGGTAATGATGGAATTATTCCTGAAATATATAAGATAATGCCCAAAATGGCTATTTCCTTACTACACAAAGTATATAATTCGGCCCAAAATGATGATATTACACCGACATCCTGGAAGTATTCATTTATATCCCCTATTTTAAAATCAAATAAAGACCCAAAATTCTGTTCCTCATACAGACCAATATATTTACTGAATATCAATTATAAGATGTTTATGAATATATTCTCAGAAAGATTGAAGAAACTCTTACCCCACTTAATAGATGAAGACCAGACAGGATTTATAACTAACAGAAGTACTTTTGATAATATAAAACAGACCCTAGCTATTATAGACTTCTCACAAAGGAAGAAAAGGAACTTATCATTAATTAGTCTTGATATTATTGTGGCCTTTGATTCTATTAACTGGATCTATCTATTTACTCTTTTGGAATGCTTACAATTTTCATATAATTTTATTAATCTTCTAAAACATTTATATGAAGAAACATATGCATATATCAAAATAGAGTCATATATTTCCAATAAAATATCTATTACAAAAGGCACCAAACAAGGATGTCCTCTCTCTTCTCTTTTATTTACTTTGATCATGGAACCCTGGGCAAATGAAATAAGAAACAATAAAGAAATAGAGGGTTTGGAAACGGATAAAGCCAATATAGCCAAAATCCAGCTGTTTGTGGATGATGTTCTTATCACCACAAAGGGAAATGACCCCTCATTCATGTCATTATATGAATAAATTAAAACATTTCAAATGATGTCCGGTCTATCATTCAATGACAACAAAACAAAAATTCTGCCCATATATCCTAATAATAAAAAAAGAGAATGATAGGAAATAATACATATCACATTGCTAATGCAGATCAAATCATGTCTTGGAATCATTCCTGCCAAAGTCATTAAATCAATAATTCAATTAAACTATAACAAATGTTTACAAAATATCCAAGAATTATTGTCAAAATGGAATACAATAATATTTACTACTGAAGAAAGACTAACCATTATAAAAATGATAATTCTACCCAAAACCTTATACATAATACAATCCATTCAAATTCTACCCTCAAAAAGGTTTACAAATAAGCTAAGCACTTTAATACTAAGATTCTTTTAGTCACAAAAAAACCTAGAATTACTATTAATCAACATACTAACAGCTGGAAGAATGGTGGAATAGCTTTCCCAGATCTAAATCTCTGTTCGATTTCCGCTATAATCAGATCAATTTCTCAGCTCTTAGATATAACCTATTTAGGTAAATGGAAATCTTTATGGGAAGTATCAGCCATGGAACTTATAACGAGACCAACAACATATCAACTAGAATTCATAAACACACCTTTTATATGGATCTTAAAGGAATATTTTATCACACATACTAATCCTAATCATACTGCCAGTTACATATATAATATTTTAATTAACTTTTGAAACTTTATATATAAACATGTTAAATATAAAGACTACTTTTTTTGGTTATTTCCTATAACATATACACAAGAGACTTTTGTTACCTCAGATATTAACAAAATTTCTCAACTGAAAAACAGTGAACTCAAATACTGGTTCCAGCTAACTTATGAATACAAGACTAGTTCAATGGATCATTTTATACAGGAAAATAAACTTAATAATTCCTCATGGTTAGATATACAAACACATAGTATATCTTGATAATAAGCTGAAACTAGCTTCACCAACTAGCAAACACAACACCAAGATATTATTACAATTTCTTCAATCAACATTATTATACCAGCATACATATTCAGGTAGTCTCTCCTTTATTTATAAACTTCTAAGAGAAGAAACATTTTCTTGCACACATAACTACTGGAGTTATTATAGTTTAATTACTCATAATTCCCCAAGTAAGCAAAATAAGGTTAATATGCTACAGTCAGCTGGGAAAACATAATTTTCTCTGAAATGGAATATTTACACATGGAGATTCATGAATAGATCCTGCTATAAACCACAAATAATGGACAAAATTAATAAAAAACAGAACATCTGTAATAGATGCAACTCTAATGCAGATATTAACTGGGCACATATGTTTTTTGACTGTCCAACCTTAAATATCTTTTGGAATAAAGTAAATGACTTTTTACAAGCACTTTTTTCAGACAACTTCATATTGAATAAATCATTAATCATATTTAATACACCTGTTCCACAATGTGTTAGGAAAACCAAATACTCATTACTATGGACTATACTGGCAGTGGCTAGAAAGATCATAACAAAAAATTGGATTTCAAAACATCCTCCTACATTCTCTGAGTTTACTAATTTATTATCTGTAGTCATTTACAGATAAGAACCATAACCTCTAGAACAT
>NC_056726.1:1540836718-1541011718 GCF_019279795.1 Protopterus annectens
AGATATACAAGATGTTCACTGTTGCAAGTAGATTTGACATTAAATATATACCTCTTGCCTGTAACTGGCTGGATAAAAGCATTACTATTATCTATGAATTGACAGACTTTACATCTTCCGCATTTGTGAGTGCCTTGTCTTAAAATGTTGATGTTTTGCTGAGGAAAACTATCGTTATTACAAAGAAGTCTTTTGATATTTTTCTTGTTTTTGAATGTAAACCTTGGTCTTTCTCCTATGATGCTTTTTATTTTATCATCTTTAGTCAAGATAAGCCAGAACCTTTTAATAACATCACATACCTTTTGATGGTCAGTGCTGAAAGTGAGAATGCAATTCAGATTATTTCCTTCAAGATGACTTAGATCTTGTCGTGTATTCAATGTCACATGGTCAGTGCTACACCTAGAGAAATAGGGATGTCCTTTCATTCATCTTAAGGTTTCCAGATGGATTTTAGCTGTCAGGTCATCTCTGTTGTAGCCCCTGTTGGATAGATTTACTTCTAGTTGCCTGCATTCCTTCTGGAATGTATGATCATCTGTACATAACCTGGAGATCCATATCAGCTGATTCTCATAGATGTTCCTGTGGACAAATCCAGGATACATTCTGCTCCTATGCAAAAAATCGTTCTTCCATGCCAGAAGAATGTAGAGCCATTGAAATCACAGACACTCAGGTTACAACAGCCCTCTCCAAAGCCAAAAACACAGCATCAATGGGACCGGACAGTGTTCCAGGCTGCATCCTACATGAGCTCAAAGATGAACTAACCCCTCACCTAAACACACTGTTCAAACTCAGCCTCTCCACAAGCTACATACCCATAGAGTGGTGCAAAGCAATGGTTATTCCACTCCACAAAGGTGGAGCCACAGCAGACCCCAGGAACTATTGCCCTATAAGCCTGACTAGCTTGGTCTGCAAGGCTATGGAGCGCCTTATCATGGAACTCATTAACAAAGACATTGGGAACCTCCAAACACTGGACCCTACCCAGTTCAACTTTGTTAAGGGCAGATCATGCCTCCTAAACTTGGTGGAATTCTTTGAGACAGTTACCAAGGCTATAAATGAGGGAAAGGTGGTACACACAGCCTACCTAGACCCCGTAAAGGCCTTCTACACCATTCCCTATTCTGGTATTATAGACAAGCTCACCAGCCTGAACATAAACCCCTGTGTCACAAGATGGGTTGCCAAATGGCTCACAGATAGAACCCACCTGGTGAGAGTTGCGGGAGCTAGGTCTGACTCTAAACCGGTTACAAGTGGCATTCCCCAGGGCTCAGTCCTAGTACCCCTCCTGTTTGGCATATACTTCTCAGAGGTACAGGCAAGCACAGGAGGATTATGGCTGACCAGGTTCGCAGACAACTGCAAACTAGGGGCTATAATTGACTCTACGGCTGTCACAGACGTCCTCCAAAAGGGTCTCATTGAGACGGATACCTGTTGTCAAAATCATGGCCTCAAGCTAAATGCCAAAAAGTGCATAGTCATCCCCTTTGGAAAAAACAAAGTACCCACAAACTACCACATAGTTGGTAGTCCCCTAAATACGGAAAACATAATAAGGGATCTGGGGACCCAAGTAGATAGTAATCTCTCCTTTGATAATCACATTGCCAACGTGGTTAGAAAATCCTTCTATGTGTACCACCTAATCAAAAAAGGGTTTGCATCCAGATCAAAAGAGGTCATTGTGCCCCTCTACTCATCACTCATCAGACCCATCATAGAGTACAACGCCCCATTTGGGATGTACCTTACAAGACACCTGCAACAGCTGGAAAGACTACAGAAATACCTCACCAAGAGGATAACTGGCCTCAAACAGATGCCCTATGCAGCTCGACTGAAGAAACTCCAGCTGTACTTGGTTGTATACTGTCTACTCAGAGGTGATCTCTGCCTGACATACAAGGCCATTTCCAACCCAGAATTGATGGACATGCTCCACCTAAGGAAATCCTCATCCCCTCGTGCCACACGCTCTAGGGATCTAAACCTCACCACAACAATAAATAGGATATGCTGGAGGGATAGATTCCTGTCTCAGAGACTTCCTATGCTTTGGAACAAGATTCCAGTCTACATTAGGCAGAGCTCCTTGCTAGCACTCTTTAAGAGAAACTTGACGAGTGGATGGGAAACAGAAAGTTTACCCCGGGGATCACTTCAGTGGCTCTGCTGGACAGAGGCACAGAGAACTAATCTAAGGGGGCGGCAAAAGCCAGCACATTCTGGCTAGGCTTCTAAATCCCTTCAGGCAGATAGCCTAGTACCTACCTATGAACCTATGAACCAATGAACCAAGTGCTTTTCCTATGGGCACTTGTACTTATTCCATTAACTTGATCTAAATGTAGGCATATGTCTAGGAAGTTTATTTCATCCCTAGAGTGCTGAAGCATAAATTTCAAAAATTCTGTAGTGGTTTCAAGGTACTCAAAGAAAGACTTGAGCTGAACTTCATTCCCATTCCAAAGAATAAAAATATTGTCCAAAAAGACATCCATAATAAACAATATTGGTAAACCAAGGGTTCTTATCACACAAAACGTGTTGATTCCCACTGTGCCAGTACTATGTTTGAATAACTATTGGCACATGGGGTGCCCATGGCTACACCCCATACTTGCCAATAATAAGTACTGCCATATGAGAACACATTGTTCTCCAAGATTAGTTTGAGTAGGGAACATATCAGGTTAGGGTTCAATCCCAGTGGGGTTAAAAAATCTCTGCTTTAATCCCATAAGAATGCAGTATGGCTGTAAAACAAGCCTTACTGGGACATGATTTTAGCAAGAGTATTCTAGTGGGCTATGTTACTACAGGGCAAACAAAAAAAGAAACTTCTTCAGTTGCAAATCCAAAGTTTAACAAAAGATGATGTCTTATAGGGCTTTCCCTAGATAATTAAACATAGCATCTAAGAAGTAACATATGTTGAATCATCTCTTTGTTTCTCTTGGCATATGGTAAACTAGGGAAGGAAGTAAAATTCATATAATTTTAATCTCATAAAACGGACGCAACACAACTCTAGGCAGATAGTTAGTTCTTTAACAAAAAAAATCTATCCTAGTTTTATGATACTTTTCAGTGACTTAGTAACCTGGGAATTTACCAAGGAAAAGTCAGACAACTTTCTGATAAAATGAATCTACCCAAGGTTTCTAAATCTCAAAAGGCAGATTTAATTATGTCTCTTAATGTGCTTCACATTTAATACAGAGTTAAAATGTTATTAGAAGAGCAACTGACCCAGATTAGTTCCTAGATGAATTGTTTAAAGTACTATCACATGCTATACTAGACAAAATGTTCATTATTTAATAATATTATTTTGGGAATTGACCCTCTTTGCACAGTGAAAGCTATATTTACTTTTTCACCATTAAAAATCAGTCATTACAGATTTATCCACCTACTTCCTCAATGAACATTGACTATAACAATTTATACTTACATACCTAGACTTGCTTGAATGATAAGAAATAGACTCATCTAATGAAGGACTTTCACTCAAGACTGCACTTTACTGAGCGTGCTTTGCTGCATATTATCAAATGTTATGGCTCTCATCTTTTTGTCCCTACAATGCTTTTGTTACTGATCAAAGTGTGTGTTGTGGAAGGCCTGAATTCATCAATAAAGAATTAAAACAAATACTCTGTGGATATTCAGTAAACATGGAGTTAGACCATTTGCATATCTAAGGAGTCATTTATATACGTATATGGGTCTACTTTGTTTCACTGAAAACACACTTCACTGAAACTCATTTCAATGAAAACCCATTTCACTGAAAATCAGTTGCCTGAGCACAATTCACGGAAAGCTCACTTCACTGAAAACTCATTTAACTGAAACTCATTTTGTTGAAAGGTATATGCCCTGTTCCCCACTGTAGTGCGATCCTGGAGTTAGTATATATAGTATGGGGTGTGTGGGGGCACAGCCCCCCAGCTATTTTAAATGTTGGAAACCATAGACATGGATACTTACAAATTGAATGAATAACTCTTTCCAGAAGATAAGATATACACAAACTATGTGGGGGGATATGCCCCCACAACCCCATTACTATATATACACTCACTTCAGGATCACACTACCATGAGGAACAAGGCATATACCTTTCAACAAAATGAGTTTCAGTCAAATGAGTTTTCAGTGACGTGAGCTTTCAGTGAATTGTGCTCAGGCAACTGATTTTCAGTGAAATGAGTTTTCATTGAAATGAGTGTCAGTGAAGTGTGTTTTCAATTACATGAAGTAGACCCACCCATATGTGTATGTATATATATATATATATATATATATATATATATATATATATATATATATATATATATATATATATATATATACACACAAACACACACACACACACACACACATATATATATATATATATATATATATATATATATATATATATATATATATATATATATATATATCCCATGAGTCTTCTTCTAAGAAGGTATAAGGTATTACTCAGTGAAACGTGCTTTGCCTGGGTCTTTCTGCTGTTTTTGTGTATGTGAGTTTTCTGCATGACATTTACACTTGTTTTAGTTGTTATTTGTATATGTTGCAGTCACTCTAAAGTTATGGGCATCAGGCTTTTTTACATACTGTGTGTTGCTAGGGAATGGCTAAATTATTAATTTATGCTATATTAATGAGCTCATAAAAAGGGTGAAGCATGTTATGCCTACAGCTAGAGATGTTTTGCTTTATTGGTTTATTTGCACCAATAAAGCGTCAAAAAAGTAAAATATCAGTGAGCATTCAGTAGCAGTTCAGCTGCAACACTTGCATTTCCTTTAAAGCATCATTTGCGTATGTTCCATAGGCATCCTTTCAAGAAGGTTTTAGGTGTTACACCTTAGAGACTGTGTTTACCTGGGTTGCTGGTATGCATATGTTGCCAAAGTTATGAACATCAGTTTTATAAGCAAATTGTTGTTAGAGAGTGGCTAAATTATCCAGTTATTCTGTACTGCTGAGTCCATTAAAAAGGTGAAATGTTTTATGTCTAGAGTTAGTAGGACTTAGATTTATTAGTTTGAATGCACCTATAAAGACTAAAAAAATAAAAATTGAGTACTAATAAAGTAACCATGTAACTATATGTCCTTAAGGATGCATGTCTGCACATCTTGTTGGCCTTTTTGTAAGGACGTTTAAGGCATTACACAGTATATACTCTAGTTTGCCTGGGACTTTCTATTTTTTTGTTCTGTGGGACTTTTCTGTTGTTTTGAATGAATTTGGACCTACTTTTTTAAACTAAATACAAGTATCACTGGACTGAAATATAACTATCTTTGCTAAGGCTAGCATTACCTGTTTATTATGTATCTACCCAGCATTCTGTTTTTGCATTTGTTGTCTCTGAAATGTACCAGAGCCAAGAGCTATAATGTGGGCCTGGGAATCACTAGATACTGCTAGTGTGTTATGAACCTAGTACTGTATATGCATGTTGTACCTTAGTCTATCTGTATAGTATAAGCAGGTAATGTGAGCCTTAGGAAAGTTAATTATATTTCAGCCCAGTGATTCCAGCTAAAGGACATATCCCTTTACTCTGTCTCATATCTTTTATTGAGAGGTGTCTTATGACCTACAAACCATTCTCTGATCTTGCCCTGATGAAAATAATACGAGACTTATATGTTCTTTAGACCTGAACCTTATTTGTGACTCTAACAGAACTTGCTTGAGACATAGATTTGTATTCCAAAGGCTACCTTGTCTATGGAATAAACATCACATCATCATAAAACAAAGGCCATTCCTCACTCTCTTCAAAAAGAATTCAGATTAATGGATGGAAGACTGTAAATTCACTGCTGGGTTACTGCCCATATCCCTTATGGACAGAGGCAGCCTGTAAAATGACTCAGGCCTCCGACACTCACCCAAGACCCACTACTCTGATAATACCCTGTCCCATTTATGGGGAATTAAGATATAATACTGTCATATCCTGAGTATTATTGGTTAGGCTTGTAAAAGGCCTTGTGCCATAAGCTTAGTAAACACCTATGGACCTATGGACCTATGTAATATTCTCCAGCTATAAGGTTTATCAAAATTGCAATCTCTCGCTGTTTCTCTCTCTCTCTCTAGCTCTCAGGCAAGTTATAATGGAGCAGCCTTGACTCCTGCTCTGTAGCCCCATTTAAATTAACAGTCCCTGATATGTTTTTCTTCCATGGAGTAATTCCTCATTCTAAAACATGGCTTCTTCCCGAAATACAATGAAGGCGCACTCCTACCTTCTGAGCTGATAACACTTAAATGACGTTTCTAAGTAAGCAGACCATTTGAGAGTTGTTGTAGCTGTGAAGCTATGTATAAACTGTATCTAGTCACCCAAATTAAAGCTGCAAAATAGATTAATATAGCAAGGTTAAAAACTGTTACCCCATTGCTCTATATGAAGGCTATACGAAAGGGCAATTCTTGATACTGTTTTTTCTCTTCACTTAGAACTGCTATGCTAGTTTATTTTATCTGTTAGACATCTTAATTTTAACTGAGACACTCTTAAACTGCTGTGTGTATTGCCATTCATTATTGAAAGTACTTATATTTCTTAGCAACATAACAGATTGTTCTCATGGGCGAGCCGTTCATACTACTGCATATCTACTGCCCATCACCATGTCACTTTCCTACCCTACCCCATTCCCATCCACATCTACATTGCCTTTATACTTATCTTTTACATCTCCCCTTCAAAATTTTAACCAACCAGACCACACCTTCCCACCCTATTAATACTAAATTTGCTTCCTCTTTGTCTTATAGACTGTCACTACTTACCATTACAGAAATTACTTTCTTATTATAAAACTATCTTTGGCCCTTTCACATCTATAATTGGATACCCTACAGAAAATGAATATCAAATACGTTAGCACAGCCTAGTAGAAAACTTTGTTGAGTTCTTATAGCGTCCTTCCTTAAATAAAGCCTACTCCACCTGATGAATTCCTGTATAACTAAGATATTTATATCATTAAATAAGCTTATAAAGCCACTAATTTCTTGTGGCAATATTTGAGATGAATGCATCATCATTATAGCCACTTTTTGGGAAACCAGGTAAAAATACATCACACATTATCTAGAATTTCACATAAGCGCTATCTGTTTCTGTCTTTCTCTCTCTTTCTCTTGTACTTTTCAGTGTAGTGACCATCGATGCATTACACTTAGTCATATTGTTTTGACACCAAATAACAAAAAAACACATAGAAACCTAACAACATTAAAAGACATCTTAAACCTCCAAAGTTGCTCACAGAAGCAATTTTATCATGATATCCCTTTAAACACAGTTGACCATTACATAAATGTTGAGCGAAACAGTATATTTACTTTTACTTATGTAAACTAAAATTATGTACAGCATGGGACATACCATTAATCTTGGTCCTAGCCATGCTCATTCAAATGCTTCTAGAGCTTGTCAGACTTCTAACCATGGGCAACTCGTGCTATAAGACTGCAGGACTGCAACCCTCCTACCTAAAAAACAAATAAAAATAGAACAGAGAAACACAAAAAAAACCCTGTAAATTCCCGGAAGTGTACGCATGCGCACACACTCTCAGACTGCTTTCTCAGCAGTCTTGATGGGGGAAAGGCATCTCAGTCCCAAGATGCCCAGCTGTCTGTGTGGCGGTGACATCATGAAATGGAGGCACTCCGGACTAGCAGCAGGCAGGACCAATCGCGGATTTGGACTGCAAGGAATACTTTAGGATGCACTAATTGCACAAGGAATACTGGCAAAGGGCCTGTTCGGATATCGGCAGCAAGGGAGCAGTTATTTGGCTCGTCGGTGGAGCTGTTCAGTGACAAGGTAAGCAAGCAAAGTGTGTGTGTGTGTGTGTGTGTGTGTGTGTGTGTGTGTGTGTGTGTGTGTGTGTGTGTGTGTATGTGTGTAATGCCCCAATTGCTATATACTGGCAGATAAAGCAGACTCAAGCTGGTGTGGTAGGGAATACCTCAGGCTTGAACCCTGTACCTTGTATGCAGGTGTTAAGGGCCTGAATTCCCTACCCACCACCATTTGTAAAAAATGTGCAGATTTTTGTCTCATATTGATCTGTTCTTTTCCTTATATCTGTGGTTTCTAAATATTTAACTGCTTGATATTTGATGGTGTAGTGGTAGCATTGTTGCCTCATAGCTGCAGGTTCTCACGTTTGATTCTTGGCTGGGGTGCCTTCTGTGTGGGGTCTGTATCTTCTTCCTGTGTTTGTGTGGGTTTGCTTTTGTGTCCTCCCATGTTACAAAGACATGTCTGCATTATTTCTTCCTGGGCCTCTGCTGAAAAATTGTTTTTTGTTCCAGGTCAGACTGTCCTGGTTAACAAATGTTAAATAAAATTGACAGGCATTTGAATTTCAGACTTCCGGTTTCTGAATGTTTAATTCCTTACATATTTGATGGTGCAGTGGAAGCATTGTTGCCTCACAACTATAGGTTTTCTGGTTTGATTCTTGGCTGGGGTGCCTTCTGTGTGGAGTCTGCATCTCCTTCCTCTTTTTGTGTGGATTTGCTCTGGTGTCCTGCCATTTTACAAAGACATGTGTCTGCAGTATTTCTCCCTGGGCCTCTGCTAAAAATTGTTTTTGTTCAGTCAGAAGTAAAATTGACAGGCATTTGAATTTCAGACTTCATTTTCTTCAGAAAATGCATAGTAACACAACCTTTTATTCTAGCAATTTTCTAAGTTTATACGATGAATATTTGAAATATGTCCCTATTTTTGGGACTGTATTCCCTCATTACTGGCTTTGTCCAGATTTTTTTGTGCTAAGGTTGACAGCTATGGCAAGAACTGAATTCACTGAATATGTTTGAGGTCTGTATTCCCTTATTACTGGGTTTGCCCAGGTGTTTTGTACTAAGAGGTTGACAGCTATGCTGAGAACTGAATTCACTAAATGATAGCCATTTAAGTTTCAGTCTTCCTCTCTTTCACAAAGCAGCTGATTTGGCATAGTGGTATGTTGCTCTGACTGTTTTGCACAGGGACCTTGGCAGTAAAATGTATGGTGGTACACAGCATTTCTCTTTCATAAAGCAGCTGATTTGGCATAGTGGTATGTTGCTCTGACTGTTTTGTACAGGGAACTTGGCAGTAAAATGTATGGTGGTAACACAGCATTTTATTCTAGCAACTTTCCAAGATTATACAAGCAATGTTTAATGTGTCCCTGTTTTTTGGGCTTTTGATCCCCCCCAATAAATTTTGGCTTTTTCAAGATTTCTTTTGCTGCGAAGTTGAGATGCAGTTGAGTATTGAGTAGATTTTACAAGGAGCTGAGAGCTGCAGGGGAAGAGAAGTTTAGTGCTGCTTGCATTGTTAATAGCACAACAGGCTGTGTGCTTGCTTTTGATGCAGAAGGCTGTGGGTTCTACTCCCACAAGGAGTGGATGCTGCCATACTGAGAATGTCCTCCTTGGTGAAGATACTAACTATGAGCCTGTTATCAGTTTGCCATCAATTTCTTCTTGCAATATTACTAGCTTATCATTTTTTTAATGTAATATAGGCAATTTATTCCTCAGGGGCATCAGACACTTTATTTTTCGATGAAACCATGAAATATAAAGGTGTTTGCTAGCAGCAATCTCTTCATTAGTTACAGATTTCTTTAATGTGGAATTATTTAGATGACTTTTACTTCTTCAGAGATTGTGCACATTTACTGATAATGGACTGTAGAATTGTGCATATTTACTGATAATGGACTGTAGAATTGTGCATATTTACTGATAATGGTGGAGTGTAGAATTGTGCATATTCACTGATAATGGTTGACTGTAGAATTGTGCATATTTACTGATAATGGTGGACTGTAGAATTGTGCATATTTACTGATAATGGTGGACTGTAGAATTGTGCATATTTACTGATAATGGTGGACTGTAGAAGTTTGAGTAGACTTTTATGATGGAAATGTTCTGAACTGGGCAGTTTTGTCGTTATGGGTGCATGTGTTTTGTTTCATTGCTTACTGGAAAAATGTTCAAAACAAATTTAAAATGCCCTCTAACAACTGTACTGTATTGTACAATGAATATAATTTAGTACAATCAGGAAGGTGCATCAAAGAGCTCATGTATGTTTCATATGCAAGGGGCCTATGATTTGAAAAAGGCCCAAAATTAATCTTTATCTGCCACTGGCAAAATGTATTTTCTTTGAATGTGGGTTTCAATGCTGTTTTAAGGAATGTGAGTTTCAAGGGCAGAGAAGTTTTAATGCTAAGTCTGTTTTCATTGTGAGACTGCATTGCTTTGTTTAGCAGATGTCTTAGTGTTTGTTCTGTAAAATGCAAAATAAAACTTTCAAATGAAGTCCAAATCATCATAGAAGTAAAGCAGTATGCACATTATTGTTTATGGTAAATGGAGTGAAATAGCCAAGTAATGGATCATTGGAATGGCTGCAGAAGCTCCATTCAACCATGATTTTGTGAGGGGGAAGGGCAGCAAACTCAGACAGGCCCAGCTGAACTATACCTCCCAACTGTCCAGATTTTCAAAGAATTAATAGATTTTTGCTTCTTATTTTTGGTTTGTTGCTCATAAAATTTGTGGTTTTCTGGCAAATCATTTAGGAATTAAGTCACTAAATAATGATACACTGACTTTCTGACTTCATAACCTTCAAAAAAATGCATGCTAAAGTAAGACCTGTTATTCTATCAACTGTCTCAGTTTATACAAGAGCAATTTTTAGTACTGTTTATATGTTCCCCCAATATATTTGGCCTTGTCCAGATTTATTGCATTAACAGGTTGAGAGGTACATGCAAATAAATTGCTTTATAGAATTAGGCATAGCCAACCTCTCAACTGTCCCCGATTTTGTCTCAAAATGTTGCTCTTCCCCCTAATAATCCATCCGCAAAATAGCAATTTTGGAAGAAAACATGGAAGGTTTACAATTAAGAAATAACTGTAATAATCAGAGTTACAGATTACTTTTATTTCAGAAATGCATGTAGACTATTTTATTTTGTCAGCTGCTCAAGTTAGCAGTACTAATATTAAAGTGTCCCTTCTTTGACAGGTAACCAGCTGTATTATGTGGCTATTTTATATTTATACATCACATTTTTGGTCCATTTTTCATAAAATTGTGTTTTTTTAGCAAATTAGTGACAAATCATTAAAGACTGAAGTTAGAAAATAATGACAGACATTTGAGTTTCAGATTTCATACCCTTCAGAAAATTCATACTAATGCAATACCTATTCTATTATCTTAATACATTTATAAGAGCAATATTTAAAAATTTTCCTTATTTTAGGGCCTTTGTCCCACTTCTATGTATGGCTTTTTTCCAGTGGCGTAACTACGTTAGAAGCGCCCTGAGGCAAACTTTTCCTAGGTGCCCCAACACCCCCCCCCCCCGGGAACCCAAGCCATCGAGATGACCGATATATAGTAGCACAAAAAATGCTTTATAACTTCCTACTAATAGTTGCATTAAAGACTTGTTTTATATCTTAATATTGTATGAAATAACCGAAGCCACTTAAGGTCAACATGTTTTTCTTTTACTGAAGATTTAATTTTAATTGGTGGACCACCAGGGTGGCTTGCTTTTAAATTTATTATATTTTGGTCTATATGGGTCTGACAATTCTATACATCTATTTGTGTTTGTCTAATTATAAAACTGCTTTGTGAATGTGATGTTATACATGCAATATGAAATTTGTATATACTATATTTTATCCTATCCTAAATTCTGTACTATATTGAGTGTTTTTTTAATGTTCATAATCAATACTGTAGACTGAATACTGCTGTTCATATTCAAAACAATATAATTGTACTGTCTTTTGGAGCTTTTCTCCACTAAAAACAGGCTCCTAGCCCCATCAGACTGTCCCAGTTAACAAATGTAATTAATTAAGTAATTAATTAATAAATAAGTGAATTTTGAGACTTCATCATATAGTTTTATATATATGCACCAAGTCATAATACAGAATGGTTGGATTCTAAAACAAACTATCCTGGACCAGTATCTCGAAGCTATAAAGTCGAATGTTAAAATAGTGAACGTTCATAATCGTGAATTTGTATGTCGAAAATATGTCAAATTCGCGGTTATGAAGTTGCGCTATGTAATGTCCGGGTTTGTGTTTTGTTGGTGCGTGGTGCCTTGTTTGGATGTAGGTGTTATGTCAGGTAAGTGAGTGTTTTGTAAGGGTTTTGAGTGGGAGTTAGAGTGTGTGTGAGGGATTGGAGAATGTGTGTGTGAGTGAGCTTTTGTGTTGTGTTTGTGCGATCTCGGAGTTAGTATATATAAGTAGGAGGGGTGTGGGGGGCAGCCCCCCACATGGGGGGTGCAGGGGGGCTTGCCCCCCTGCTTATGTGTGTGAGTTGTGTATGTGTGTTGTTTTTTTGTTTATGTTGTGATGTGGTTGTTGTGTTGTATGTTTAGTGGAGTGTGTGCAGTGTTTTCGGTTATGTGGTTTCATGGTTTTGTTTGTCAGTGTTTTGTGGATTCGTTTTATAGTCTCAGATACTGAAATTGATATTTCAGCATTTCGAGGTTATAAAGTGAATCCATATATATATATATATATATATATATATATATATATATATATATATATATATAATGCAGTAAAACCAAACAAAATACCCAGTGGTGCCTTCCAGATGGCTAGGTGCACTCAGTTCAGCACAAGGAATACAATAACTCTCACACACAAACTTAACTACACAAAACAATGACTCTGTGACAATAATAAAATACCACATCCGGAATGCCATTATACAATGCTGAGTTGACAGCCATAAAGCATAAAATGTAATAAATGTATTAAACGATAACTATGTGCAAATAATACATAACTACATATTGAATGGTACAAAGTAGAAATTCACCAGAAGCGGGGACCAATTAAAAAACATTTAAAAAAATATTCTAGATCTAGACCATCCTGAGAGGAGTACATGTGTACTCCTTGTCATTGTTGAGTGACTCACTATGGCAGTGAGACTATTACGCTAACTTGCAGCTACAAACTCTGGTGCTGCTTGGCTTTTGAGGAGTGTGGTTACCTATCACACACCAGTATGAGCAGATTCTGTCACTGAAAAGCTTATGGGAAGCTCAGTAAATTACTTATGCTTCTGTTATATTTACAGCACATCTATTGTTAACTTACTTGCTTAGTCAAATTAATTCCTGTCTTGAAGCTCTTCTCTTGTTTTGAATAGCTGTTCCATTTCATTGAATTATATTTCAGTGTTTGTAAGGTATGCATATGACAGATTACAAAACATTGGTAATAATAATCTTCCTTCATCAGCTAGCACTTAACAGAACTGTACTCGTTTTGCTTTTTTAAATCAGTCAAATCACATTTGATAAAAAAGAGACATCATTCAGTCAACAACAGTAACAGAATTACCTTGGTTGGGTTTAACACCTTCTGGAACTGGATACAACTGCTGGCCACTGATGTAATGTTTTCTCTCAGTCATCCAGAGATCTCGGTTTAAACTTTTGTTAACTGTAGCAGTAACAGGTCTCTCGCGCCTACATTTGTTTCCCCTTGTGTGTAAATAAACCAAATGCAAGAGGGATATCACTCTGCAGAGCATGAGTTCCCTCCTAAACCACATAATCCAGCCAAAAGAAACTAAGCCAGCGACCGTCCGACCATGTCTGAAACCCCGATCGCTCTACACGACGCCCATGCAACGAAATTCCCGCGAGAGCTGAGAGAGCTCTCAGCTCACTCCTCATTGGCCCTGACTGCAAGGGAAGCAGTTTGGAGCTCCTCTGTTCTGTGCAGTAGTTGACCGCACAGATGTCTGGGTATTCTACAGCACAGGTCACTGGGTACCCTTTTCTTTGCATTCGGACTGCCGATAAAGGCAGTCTGAATGAAATTTTTGTTTCACGGATTTCTTCTCTTGTTTTTTTTTTCTAGGTGGGAGGGCTGCAGACTGGGATTCTTACCACCGAACGATGGACATTTACTAAATAAGCAAAGTACAATCCGTGACAACATCTGTCGGCCCAAAGCGCCCCCTGCTGCTTGGAGCCCTGAGGCAATTGCCTCACTTCGCCTCTTGTAGTTACGCCCCTGCTTTGTCCAGATTTCTTGCTCTGGGATTGAGAGGTATGACAAATGTGTCAGGACCATCACAGTCAGCCAGAGACATTTCAAATTGTGAGATACTTGTTGAACCCCACTCCCCCATGTAGTGACTCTGGATGTGTCCAAGCAAGGTAAGGAGTAGTTATGCAGTGTAAATGTGCAGAGTGTCCCCCCATCCAAGGTAGACACAAGTACTACAGTGGCTTTTCACCTGTCCTTGATTTTGCAGAATGGTCTGGTTTCTGTCATATTTTTGTACTGTTGATTTATGCTTATTACTCAGAAAGTGCCTGTTGCTCTGTGTTTAAGAAGCAATGCTTTAATGACCATAAGGTAAGCTTGTCTGAGATTGTAAGATGCAAGTAAGCTTTAATAAGCATACTGTTAAAGAATTGCCAATATTGAAAGCCTTTCTGTTGTTGCCATGCAGAGAATACTTAACTAGATAATGTATAAGCCTTGGGTATTGAAATGCATATGACAGTATTTGTAATAAAGGACAGGATTACATTATTTTAAGAAGCTCATCACACTTGTTGGAGACTTCCAGTCATCTCTACAGGCTTTACCCGTAAACTAAACAGAATGCCAATCATGTGTGGTCCATAACCTGTACAGTAATCCTTTACGCAATGTATCTTGAGCTTGTTTCTTATTTGCTTTTCATTTTTTACTTTGATCATGTTTTCCCCATGAAACAAGTAGATAGTTGTCAGGCAGCAAGTCTTTTTTGGATAAGAAACATTTTTACAAGTGGGGGCATCACAGAGATTTCTACTTTCAGCATGTTACTTGGTACTTTAATAAAGCTGAATATAAATTATAATTAGAACTGCAGTGCAAGGAAAAGTGGTTTGAGTATAGTGCTGTTTGTTTTTCTTATACTTGATTTTGACTGGCATTCCAGTAATGTATTTAAAAAGTAATTTATTGTTTCATGCCTCACAACCTTTTGTTTCCATCTAGATATAAAGTAAGCTGTTATGCAGCCAATGCATTGAAATATTTTTATTCTTCTATGCTTATTTTTGTCTTGATTGGACTCTCATAATGACTGTTTGGCACCCAGGGCAGCGTATTTAATTAAAGTTAGTTTTTGTGGTTTTGAGCATAGCTCCTCTCCTTTCTAGTTGACCACACCCCTTCCCATTGACCCCACCCATTCAGCTGTCTCCTGCAGCCCCCCTTTGATTTGAAGTCACCAGCCGCCACTGCTCCTAACCATTTCAACAAAGTCATACACACCACATTGATTCCCCTTCCTCTCAGCCAACCATCAAAACAGGAAAAGATTTAACATTAGGACACCCTAATGCTCAAAGCATTTATAATAAAGTGGATGAAAGAACATAAATCATTACATGTTGCTTTAACACAGGCTTATTTATTTATTTATTTATTTTTATTTTATATTTGTTAACCGGGAAAGTCCTGCTGGACACGCGCCCATTTTCAGTGGAGGCCCTGGGAGAAAAGCTCCAGTTACATAAATTGACCAGTTCACAAAGACAGATATTTACAGTCAAGGAAGTTAACATATTAACACTGACAGCATATTAAGATAATTTAGAGATAACTATGACAATCTAGGGAAAAGATGACATGATACATTCAGAACATGACATGTTATATATAGAATCCACTCTACAGTTAGAAGATAGAAAAGTCGGTGGTACTGACCTATCATGACAGTCAGATGCTTTTAATTTCTCAAGAATTACACAAAATAACTGTGAGTAGTTTAAGGGATGAAAATTACATAGTATATTTAGAATATGACAGATTATACCTAACACTGAATTAGTATTTGGTGGAATAGTAGATAAAGTAGTTGGTGATGTTTGATTCTCCATCTTGCTGTTTTAAAAATAGTAACTCTCCACTAAACCTTAACTTTTTAAACAGGTAAAACTTAAGTTACCTACTTTCACATCTAACTTCTCTAGTGCACACTGTAGTGTGCATTTTTTTTCATCTTACCTTTAAGCATCCCTGTGTCTCTCACTTGCTCTAATACCTGCTGGTAAGCACTAGGAAGCCTTAAACTGATACAAGCACTCGACTCCTTGTTAATAAGGAGAAATTAATCATAGGCACTAAACATCCTATAATTGCGAAGTATCTTGCTAAGGTAAGGGAAAACAGCTCCTGTACTTTACAAAAAAAAAAAAAAGCACCAAACCAGGCATGTCTAAGGGTCAGCTTCTGGTGATTTCTCCTGTCCACCTGGTGAATCTGGGCATAATGGGGCAATGCAGCAATTGCCTCATGTACACAGACAACCCTCTCCTCCTACCACCCAACACGACAACCTGTGAGAGATGCACTTACATAGCCAAAATGGAAGCAAAGCTCTCTCCACCCAAGATTGTGCTAGACAGTCAGAGGAGAAGGTTAACACCCACACTACACCTCAAGCAACACATAGCCCTTCTAAACCCACACCACCAACACCCACATATAGCAACACTAAATCCACATATGCAGAGGCCCTTAACTGTAACCTGCCCAAGCAACAAGAACCTCTGAAGCTGAAACACAAACAAACACCAATCACAACCAAAGTGTCACATAGCTCGCAATTCCAGTGTGCCACCCAGCAACAGCTCCTAAGACAAAAGAATGTACCTAACACTTTAGTCGTAGGTGACTCTATAGTCCGGCACACTGATGTCCCACTCACCAGGTTGAACAAGGAGAAAATTACAGTCAGCTGCCTGTCGGGTGCCAGGATCCACCACATAATGCATGCACTCAAGTCAATCCACAACAAGTACAAATATGACTCTGTCATTGTCCATGTTGGAGTGAATGTCTTGAGACGTACCTCCCTGGACTACGTGAAAAGAGACATGGAAGAGCTCTCGGATCATGTGGCCCAGGCCGGTATGACCCTAGCCCTGAGTAACATCCTGCCTTCTCCCAGAATGATACCACAATATAAGGACAAAATGATTGACTTCAACAATTGGCTAAGCTTCTGGTGTCATTCAAAAGGGATCCAGTATCTGTCTGCCTGGGACAACATGATCTACAGACCAGAATGCTTTGCCAGAGATGGTCTGCACCTGTCACCCCTGGGATTCAGGTTACTGGCTAAGGCTCTTGCCACCCCTATAGCACCTTTTTACGCAAAGTTCAAAGGACAAAACCACCACCGTAACAGGTACAAGCATGCAAACTCTGAAGGTAATGCTACTCAATGCTAGAAGTCTAAACCTCAAAATGCACTCTCTCAAGGCACTCCTAAAAATGGAGAACATCAATATCTGTGCAGTAAATGAGACCTGGTTCAAGGCTCCAGAGAGCACCCCTGCAATACCAGGCTGCAACTCTTACCATACTTTTCGGCCACCAAACCAGGACCAAGACACTAAAGGTGGAGGAGTGTAAATATTCACCAAGGATATTCACACCTCCAGGCTAGTTGCCCAACACAATGCGTCTGAAATTCTCCGGGTGCACCTAACACTAGGTAAGACTAAAATCCAAATTGTAGCTTGCTACAGATCCCCCACCATGCCCCAAGATTCTCACTACACCTTTCTAAACATACTGGAAAATATTAAGATAGAACCAAACACCCTAATACTGGGTAATTTTAACTACCCTGCCATTAACTGGGAAAACAACTCATGTACCAACACCTTTGCCCAACGGTTCTTGGAATTCATAAATTCCAATGCCCTGGATCAACTAATACATAGTCCCACCAGGGGCTCCAATATCCTAGACCTGGTCATTACCAACATGGGAAATCGATGCTCCACACCTATGGTCACCCCCTCATTAGACAGGTCTGACCATAAGCTAATCACCCTTATCATCCACATCCCACCCCCCCACCCCAGTAAGGAAATCTCCATAAAAACTTCTCCAAAACCAACTTCATGCTACTCAAGTCAGAAGTGACAAACTTCATGACAGCCATGCAGACAGGAACTGAAAGTTCAACTGCTGAATCCTACACTAAGGCACTGTACGAGCACATCCACTCATGCATGAATCGTGCCATCCCAAATAGAATCAAGATGCTCTCATCCAAAAAAAGCAAGCCAATCTGGTGGTCCCCTACCATAAAGAAAGTTTACAACAAAAGGAAGAAATTGTTGCAGAAAAGAGGAAAATCCCAGGATGCAAAAAACTCCCTTACCAGCCTCAGTAAGAAACTGAGATCCCTCATAAAATCCTCCAAAGCTAGTTACGAAAATAAAATTGCCAAAGATTCCAAAGACAACCACAAGGCATTCTATAACTATGTCAAGAATCTAGATGTCAATGCTCAGATCTGCTCTGAGCTAAAACAGAATGGCATTAAATATACTGATCCCAAGGATATTGCCAATATCCTGGCAGATTGATTCAGTGCCAACTTCACCCCCCCCTCTCACCCCCTAAATAGCCCATCTCAATACCGGAAGATTGCCAAATTCCGGTAATAACGGCCACACAGGTAAAAAACACACTCTCCAAAGCTAAGAATACAGCATCCATGGGACAAGATGACATCCCAGACTGTGTACAACATGAACTACAATATGAACTGGCACCTCACCTAAGTGTCATGCTTAATCATAGCCTCACCTCAGGTTTCATGCCCACTGAGTGGTGCAGAGCTACAGTTATCCCACTTTACAAGGGGGATCCACCTTGGATCCCAGAAACTACCATCCCATCAGTCTGGTGAGCCTTATCTGCAAAGCCATGGAGCGTATTATCATGGAACTTATAAACAATGACATTGGTAACCTTCAATCACTGGACCCCACCCAGTTTGGGTTCATGAAGGGCCGATCTTGTCTCCTGAACCTGATTGACTTCTTTGACTCAGTCTCCAGAGCCATGGACAAGGGTAAGGTGGTTCACACAGCCTATCTAGACCTTGCCAAGGCCTTTGACATCATCCCCCACTCTGGAATCATAGATAAACTTACTAAACTGGGCATTAATCCCTATGTCACCAAATGGATTGCTAACTGGCTTACTGATAGAACCCACAATGTAAAAGTAGCCAACTCCAAATCCAGCTCCAGACAAGTGACAAGTGGAGTACCTCAGGGTTCAGTCCTGGGACCGCTCTTGTTTGGCATCTACTTCTCTGAAGTACAGGCCAACACTAAGGGACTCTGGCTAACAAAGTTCGCAGATGACTGCAAACTGGGAGCCATTACTGAATCCCCAAATTATGTGGATACTCTACAAAAGGGCCTTACAGACACAGATGCTTGGTGCCAGAGCCATGGGCTCAAGCTCAATGCCAAGAAATGTATAGTTATCCCCTTTGGGAAAAAACATGTACCTGTGAATTACCATATAGGTGGCAGTACACTAAACACTGAAAGTGTGATAAGAGACTTAGGGACACAGGTGGACAATGGTCTCACCTTCGATAACCACATCGCCACAACAGTCAGGAAATCCTTCTATGTGGTACACCTCATCACTAAGGGCTTTTCATCCAGGAAAAATGATGTCATTGTCCCACTGTACTCATCCCTCATTAGACCCATTATAGAATACAATGCCCCGTTTGGTATGTACCTCTCAAGACATCTGCAACAACTGGAAAGGCCGCAGAAATACCTCAATAAAAGAATCACAGGCCTAAAGCAGATGCCCTATGCTGACCGCCTTAAAAATCTCCATCTATATTCTGTCGCATATCATCTACTCAGAGGTGATCCCTGCTTAACATACAAGGCCATGTCAAACCCAGAGCTGTTGGACATGCTACACTTAAAGAAATCTCAATCCCTCAGAGCCACATGCTCAAGGGATCTAAACCTTGTCATCACAATAAACAAAACATGCTGGAGGGATAGGTTCCTGACCCAGAGACTCCCCAGACTCTGGAATAAATTGCCCATACATGTCAGGCAGAGTGCCACTTTGGCCCTCTTCAAAAGGAACCTTGATGATTGGATGGGAGAAAGGAAATTCACCCCGGGGATCACGTCAGTCGCCCTGCTAGACAGGGGTCCAGAGAAGTAAATAGTGTGGGAAGAAATAGCCAGGGAATTGTTATGGCTAGGCTTGTATAGGCCCTAGAGGGATTGCCTAGTACCAGCCTATGAACATATGAACCTATTATGATTACATAATCATTACATAATCGCTGACTCTGTTCAAGAGAAATCTAGACCTGTGGATGGGAGATCGTAGGTTTACCCCGGGAATCATCTCTGTGTCACTGCTGGACAGAGGCACAACAAACTAATGGGCACAGTATTTTTTCATATAAGGGGTGGCGTAAGCCACAAAAATTTGGGCTAGGCTTATAAATGCCTTAGGGCAGATAGCCTAGTATAAACCTATGAACCTATGAACAGTGAAATGCATTTTTATCTTATGGTCACATTTGGACAATAATTAGGGTGTGAAGCTAGCTTTTGTTAATGGAGAGTATGGGAGATATGTAGTCTCCAGGTTTTTATCCTGGAGTGAGACAGGAGCATAGCCTGTTGTTCGTAAAGTGAGTTTTAAGAAGGTGTTTGAATTGGGTAATAGAATTATTGGATATTAGTTAGGCAGGAAGGGAGTTCCAGACTTTCGATATAGAGTGGCTATAGACAGATTTACTTGGTGACTTCTAAGTGCTTTAGGGTGCTAGATCTCAAGTTTCTAGCTGTGGTGTGAGGTTGTATAAGCTGTTGAAGAGCTGGGATTTTGTCAGTGGTAAAATACTTTGTGTGTAAGTGACAACTGATTTAATTGAAAGTAATTGTGGGAGTTCTAGCCAGTTAAATTTGTCGAGTGACTCACAGTAACATGATCTGTAGGGTGACTCTGTAGCAAATCTTGCTATCTTATTATAGCAGGTTTCTAGTTTATTTAGATTTGTTTTATGAAGGTTAAGTAGCACAGAGGATGCATAGAGCAGGGTAGATAGCAGGTGTGTCCTGGCTATTGTAATTTTAGATTGCTTAGAAAGATAGTGTTTGTTACGATAGAGCAGTCCTAATTTTTTGTGAGCTTTTTTATGGTTTGGGCAATGTGAAAATCAAATCTAGGGTGGTTATCAATCTCTACACCTAATAGATTGGTGTGGTTGGTGGGAATGATAGCAGTCTTGTTATTGGAGGTGATAGTAAAGTTTTCTGTTAGGGGGAAGGATCTATGAGGGATAAAGAAGAGTAATTTTGTTTTATTAGGGTTAAGAATGAGTTGGTGATTGGTGAACCAAGTTTCGGCTAGTGAAAAGCACTCTTGTGTTTGGGAGAGGAGGTGTTCAGGTGGGGTATATATCATAATCGCAAAAGCCCGTTTCAGCGAGTATAGCTCCGTAAAGTAAGCGTGCGATAGTTATGGACCTTAGGGTTAGGGTGCTGGTTAAGGTAAGTGCATAGATAGTAATGTATGTAAGGTTTAGTGTAGGGTTAGAAGTAGGGTTTTGGTTAGTGTATGTATGTGGTTTATTTATTTTGTTTGGGTGGGTAGTACGTAGCGAGCAGTGGGGTTGGCCAACTATGCTGGTTCGAGATTTTGAATTTGGTACTTTAGGGCGTTTGGTATATTTGTGGTTCACGCAATATGTGTCGACGTTTACGTATTCGCTGAAACAGGCTTTTGCGGTTATGATATAGACCCATTCAGGTGTGGGAGCAGCACATATGATAGTGGTGCCATCTGCATATTGGATTAAAGAGGCTTTGGGTCTGGCAAATGGGAGTTGATTAGTGAAAAGAGTGAATAGTAAAGGACCTAGGATGGAGCCTTGGGGTACTCCAATGGAAACAGGCAGTAAGGATGATATTTGGATCTGCCATTGAACTGTCGGCTGCCTACCTGACAGATAGCTCTTGAACCATGTAATAGTGAGGTACTAAGGTTCAAGGTGGAGAGTGAGTGAAGAAGTTTATTTATTGACATTTGATTACCGGGAAAGGCTGACTGTGGTAGAAGCCCATTTTTACCGGAGGCCTGGGAAGAAAAGCTCCAAATTATTACAAAATGTTTTAAGGGCAATAATATTACAATCTTAAAAAAATAAAAAAAATACATCTTCAGTTTAAGTAATTATAACAAATCAGATATAATATAAAACATTGGTTTTAAATCGATATAAGGTACATGACAATCATTTAATATTTAACAGAATTTTAGATAGTTTGTAGAGAAATTAGTCTAATATAAATAGGACTTGTACTATGAAGTGAGGAAACAGGCTTATGGTATATTTACAGAGAAAGTTAAGGAAAATAATTAGATAGCAGTAAGGAAGCAAGTGATGAAGGGAGAGTAAGGAAGTATAAGGAATGAAAGCTACTTGTTCCAATTTAGGGATATAGTTAATCCTGGATTTGAGCAAGAACAGATCCAGATTTTAGCTATGAAGTCTTTCAGACTGGTTTTGAAAGATGTGAGGGAGGGTATAGACCTGATAGATACAGGTAAAGAGTTCCAGGCCTTAGTAACCTTGTATAAGTACAGACAATGCCCAGCAGATTTGCTAGGTTTGTACACATACAGGAGCTTTTGATCACTGGATTGCAATGACCGACTGGAACATAGTTGTATAGAATGCTTTTTAGTGCTGGATGGGATGGATGGGTGCTAGATAATTTGGTAAGAAGCTGTGTACATGTTAGTTGATGTGGCAGTTATAACCACGTTAGCCTTTCCAGTGCTATATGGTGGTGGGCTCTGAAAGGGGTATGTGGTGCAAATTTAACAACTTTGTTATAGCATTGTTCAAATTTTAATGTTTGTGAAGCCTGGAGGTCAGTAAGGATGGGAGCACCATCAAGAAGAGTGTGGAGGAGATAAGTAGCCACAAATGTAGTTTTAGTTGAGTCAGTGAGAATGTTTTTGGCTCTGTAAAGCCTCCCTACTTTTTGATAAGTTTTTCCTTATGCAGTTTTGTATATGCAGGTCAAATGTAAGATTATCATCCACGATCACCCCTAATACTTTGTTATGAGAAGTGATTTCAATGGCTGTATTATTAAAAGGGATGATTTTAAATTTTGTTTTTTCATAAGAGAGAGATTTGGGGAGAAAAAGTAGTACTTTGGTGTTTTCTGGGCTAAGCATGAGTTTTGAGTAGGAGTGAAAGAGAAGGTCTACAAAAGGGTAGTGAGACCAGCTATGTTATATGGGTTGGAGACAGTGGCAGTGACAAAAAGGCAGGAGTTAGAGCTGGATGTGGCAGAGTTAAACATGTTAAGATTTGCACTGGGTGTGATGAGGGTAGGCAGGATTAGGAATACGTATATTAGAGGGTCAGCCCAGGTTGAACAGTTTGGAGACAAAGCCAGAGAGGCGAGATGCATTGGTTTGGACATGTGCTGAGTAGGGATGCTGGGTATATTGGGAAAAGGATGCTAAGGATGAAGCTGCCAGATAAGAGGAAAAGAGGAAGGCCTAAGATAAGGTTTATGGATGTGGTTAGAGAGGGCATGCAGGTGGTTTGTGTGACAGAGAAAGATGCAGAGGACAGGAAGAAATGGAAACAGGTGATCGGCTGTGGCGACCCCTAACTGGGAAAAGCCAAAAGAAGAAGAAGAAGATGAGTTTTGAGTAACAAAACCATGTTTCAGTGTCTCTTAAAGCTTCCTGAATAATTTTTTTGAGGTGTGCCATGTTGTCAGATGTGCAAATGAGAGTGGAATCATCTGTGTATTGTATTAGGGTAGCCTATTGTGCGGAAGTATAGAGGGTTGGTGAAAATGTTAAAGAGAAGGGGACTAAGCATAGAGTATTGTGGTCCACTGGTGGTGACTGGGAAGTAAGGAGATAGTGTAGAGTGCCATTTTACTGACTGATAAGTACTGGACAGGTAGCTTTTGAACCACAGAAGGGTGGGCTGAGAGAGACCTAGTGAAGACATGTGAAGTAGAAGTTTGCTGTAACAAATAATGCTGAAAACTTTAGACAAGTCTAGAAATAAGGAAGATGCTAGTTTGTCATTATCTCTAGCTTTATTGACAATATCTATATATGTTGGAAGGGAAGTGCTACTACTATGGGAAGGATGGAAGCCATGTTCTGTAGGGGATAAGAGTTCTTCCTGCAGGAAATAGTCTAACAATTGTTTCTGAATACATTTCTCAAGTATTTTGGCAAGGGGAGATAAGATTGCTATAGGTCTAAAGTTATTAGAGTCTGTTGAATTTCCTTCTTTGTGCAGAGGAATAATGTGTGGCTTTTTCCAGAGAGAGGTAACATGGGATTCCTGGAATGACCTGTTTATAAGGATTCAGACTGGATAGGTAATGTTACTAGCTGCTACTTTTTGATTCTTATTTGGAAGGTAATCAGCTGAAGAAGAGCACGGTTTTAGTTTGTTTGAGTAGTTTTATATAGGATGTGGGCACAGGTTTGAAGGTGAAAGTGGATGTTGGTGATATGTGGCTGTTAGGCAGGTTTGGGATTAGATGTTGAGGAATCCTTAGTTAGAGATGCTATACTGTCTATAGATAAGAGTTGAACTATATTGCAGTTTCAAGTGCTGAGTTATTGGGAGAGGGGTTTAGGTTGAATTTTTGGCCGGGATGTAAGATTTCTTTAATGGTTGTCCAAAATTTTTTTAGGGTTGTGTTTAGTATTATTCTGAAAGTTATAGTATATTTTTGTTTTCATTTATTTACTTTTTAGTACGACTGTGAAGCATTCTTGAAGTTTGCTGGGATAATGGCACATATTCTTGCTGTAAGCAATCATTCACAACTTGTAAATGTCCAACCCAGCCCTAACCAAGTAACTGGCAATGATCAAAGATTCACTATTAGACATTTTTGTCAGCAGCATTCTCCGCCAGATCAAATATATCGGATTCCTACAAAACCTTCAGTGACCAACTACTCCTGCTCACCACACCTAGATACAAACCCCATAACTCTCCAGGAACATATCAGAATTTAAAAGAAATGATGTTTTGAATAACTTCCATAGTATTGACTGGTCAACGTTATTCTTCCCTAATGATCCTACACGAAGCATTGCGTATTCTTTATGCAATTAATATGACCATTCTAAACAAGTATTTTTTCCAGTTCACTGAAAGATTAAAAGGTTAAAAATGCCCATGGATAACCCCTGCAGAAAGGAACTTGTTAAAAAATACAGAAAAAAATAAGGGAAACTATGTAACTAGCAACACTCCTGGCCTCCATATCACCTTTATCACACTAGAAAACAAATGTAAACTTCAAACAAAAAGTGCTAAATCCTCTTATCTTAGAAACAAACTAATCATAGTGGTTTCCAAACCAAAACCATTTGTGTAGTTTATAAAGGAAATTGCATATTTTGAAAAATTTCAAGAATGGTATCTCTTCTCCTAAAATAAAGGACATCACTGTACAACAATTTAAAACAAGGGATAAGAAACTAAAAGTAATGCTACTCAACGCCAGAAGTCTAAACCTCAAGATGCACGCACTCAAAACTCTCCTCAGCATGGAGAACATCAATATCTGTGCAGGAACAGAAACCTGGTTCAAGGCTCTCGAGAGCACCCCAGCACTACCAGGTTATACCTCATACCATGCTTTTTGGCCCCAAAACTTGGACCGAACCACAAAAGGAGGGGGAGTATCAATATTCATCAAAGTACCCACACCTCCAGGTTGGTGGCACAGCACGAAGCATCAGAGACTATCCATGTGCAACTAACAGTGGGTAAAACTGCCTTCCAGTTTATAGCCTGCTACAGACCACCCTCCCAAACCCAGGAACCCCACTCGGCCTTCCTGAGAACACTGGAAAATATGAAGGTCTCTCCAAACACCATTATATTGGGTGACTTCAACTACCCAACCATAGACTGGGAGCATTACTCTAGCTCCAACACCCTAGCCCAAAGTTTCCTAGAATTTATAAACTCAAATGCTATGGAACAACTTGTTACCACTCCCACAAGAGGGGAAAACATACTGGACCTGATCATCACCAACATGGAGACTCTATGTTCCAGACCAGAAGTATATTCCTCACTGATAAGATCAGACCATAAACTAATCTCACTGGATATTCACATCCTGACCCCACCCCATGCCCAGAAAACCACAGTGAAAAACTTCTCTAAAGCAAATTTCACACTCCTCAAAACCGAGGTGGAATCCTTCAAAGCCCCCGGGCCTGTGGATAATATGGCCCAGACCACAAAATCCTTTATAAATGCATTCTATGAACACCTTCAGGAATGCATGGATCATGCAATCCCAAATAAAACCAAGACCCAATCCTCCAAAGGCAGACGTCCTGTCTGGTGGACCCCAGCCATAAACAAACTATACAATAGAAGGAGGAAGCTACTACATGATAGAGCAAAATCCCAAAAAGGGAAGGCATCTCTGATCAGTATTAGCAAAAAACTACGGGCACTCATAAAATCGTCTAAGGCCAGCTTCGAGAGAAAAATTGCACAGGACACTAAGGATAATCACAAGGCTTTCTTTAGTTATGTTAGGAACCTGGGTGGGAATTCACAGATATGCTCAGAATTAGTCCAAAATGACAAAAATTACACCAAACCCACAGACATTGCCAACATCCTAGCTGACAGGTTCAGCGCAAACTCCCCCTCCCTCCCCTCCAAAAGGGCTAATATCTATCCCAGCAGAGTGTTGCCCCCCTGACATCTCAGATGCTCAGATAAGAGCTGCCCTCACCAAAGAAAGAAACACAGCATCAATGGGACCAGACGGTGTCCCGGGCTGCGTCCTACATGAACTCCAAGAAGAGCTAAACCCAAACCTAAAACTACTGTTCAATCTCAGCCTTACTACAGGATATGTACCCAAAGAGTGGTGTACAGCAACAGTGGTCCCTCTCCACAAAGGTGGTGCCTCAACGGATCCTGGAAACTATCACCCC
The DNA here is from genome assembly GCF_019279795.1 of Protopterus annectens. Classification (NCBI taxonomy): domain Eukaryota; kingdom Metazoa; phylum Chordata; order Ceratodontiformes; family Protopteridae; genus Protopterus; species Protopterus annectens. Next base: position 1,540,863,731 of record NC_056726.1, read on the forward strand.
ATAAGTCTCACTAGCTTGGTCTGCAAAGCTATGGAAAGGATCATCATGGACCTTATAAATAAAGATATTGGGGACCTACAGACACTGGATGCTACCCAGTTCGGCTTTGCTAAGGGCAGATCCTGCCTCTTAAACCTGGTTGATTTCTTTGAAACAGTCACCAAGGACATTGACAAGGGGAAGATGGTCCACACAGCCCTACCTGGACCTCGCAAAAGCCTTCGATACAATACCCCACTCGGGCATTATAGATAAGCTCACCAGCTTAAATATAAACCCCTATGTCACTAGATGGGTTGCAAACTGGCTCAAGGACAGAACCCACATGGTTAGAATAGCTGGAGCCATGTCAGAATCCAAACCAGTTATACGTGGCGTCCCACAAGGCTCAGTCCTGGGACCTCTCTTGTTCGGTATATATTTCTCGGAGGTACAGGCCAACATGGAAGGACTGTGGCTGACCAAGTTCACAGATGACTGCAAACTGGGCGCCATAATAGACTCTCCAGCTGACACAAGCATCCTCCAAAAGGGCCTCATAGAAACAGACAACTGGTGCCAGAGCCATGGCCTCAAGCTAAACACCAAAAGTGTATAGTCATCCCTTTGGCAAAAACAAAGTGCCCACAAATTACCACATAGGTGGTAATCCATTAAGTACAGAAGAAGTAATTAGGGACCTGGGGACCCAAGTTGATAGCAATCTCTCATTTGACAACCACGTGGCCAAAGTGGTTAGAAATCATTTTATATAGCCCACCTAATCATGAAGGGATTCACATGTAGATCAGGGAGGTCATCGTGCCTCTTTACTCATCCCTCATCAGGCCCATAATTGAGTACAATGCCCCTTTTGGGATGTACCTTACCAGACACCTGCAGCAACTGGAAAGACCCCAAAAGTACCTCACCAAGAGGATCAAGGGGCTCAAACAGATGCTGTATGCTGCCCGGTTAAAGAAACTCCAGCTCTACTCACTGGCATACTGCCTGCTCAGAGGCGATCTGTGCCTGACGTATAAAGCCATGTCCAACCCGGAATTAATGGACATGCTGCACCTCAGAAAATCCAAATCCCATCGAGCTACATGCTCGAGGGACTTGAACCTCAGCACTGAAATAAATAGGACATGCTGGAGGGACAGATTCATAACCCAGAGGCTCCCTTCACTCTGGAATAAAATCCCAGTCCAGGTTAGGCAGAGTCCCTCATTGACTCTCTTCAAGAGGAATCTTGATGAGTGGATGGGAGATCGTTGGTTTACCCCAGGTATCACTTCTGTGTCACTGTTAGACAGAGGCACAGTATACTAACCTCGAAAAAGGGCATAGCAAAATTAATTTAAAATGGGTGGCAAAAGCCATACACACTCTGGCTAGGCTTATAAATGCCCTAGGGCAGATAGCCTAGTATGAACCTATGAACCTATGAACCTATGAACTTAAATCAACACTAGGGCACAACTTCCTGTAACATACACTTTCCCAAACAAATATAACAGTCATGGGCTGTATAACCAGACTTTGAACCATACAGTTTCCCCACAAACTTGTTTCTATATTTGAACATTGTGGAATTGAAATTATGCAATTATTAATTAAAAGGAATTTGAGTTGTATTAAAAATGTTAGTAATTAAATTACATGTTTAAATAACTCTATTACTAAGGATTTACTGCTTTTTCAATATAAAGTTTTTATGAGAATATTTTTTCTAAAACTGAAAGAAAGTGTGCAGAATTAAGTTCAGAGAAAAAGTAGGAAAACTGGAAGGGATGTTGAACAATATAAAAACAAAAAGGCATATTTAGTCCGTCAACATTCCAACGACACAAATTTACAGGGTAATTAAGTATTTAACGAGGTATTACTAGATGAATGTTCTGGGGAAGTTAATGTGTTAGAACAGGACGCTGGGAGGGACTACAATGAGGGCATGATACACTTTACAGAAGATTATTTTCCATCATTACGTAGGCCACAGAGGTTAGCTGACCAGGCTTTACATTCTCATAGTATGAGCCCCTTTCTTGACATGGGATTTGACAATAGACAAGATCATCCAAGGACATCACACCCTCCACCCCAGAGATACAACAAGGAGGGAGGAAGAAAAGTGAGAAGGGGAACAAGAGGAGATGATTTTGAGTTCCCATGGAGATTTGATTTTAAGCCATAAAGGCTATAATGTTTTAACTATGCTAATATTGGTGTTACCCCAACAATTTTTTTTTCTTTTCCAGAAAGGACTCAGATTTGTACACAACAGGCATTTCAGTCTGGCAGACACCACCATTGAACTGAAACTATTTACAAAAAAGTTAAATTTAGTAGTTTTACTTAAAGACAAGAATATAGACAATGAGAATACCATCCCAACAGGAATTTGTAGATTGAAGAGTGTCTTTAAACCCATAATGCATTCTGCCATTCAGGTTTTCATGCATATCTGCTTGGATGACCTTTACAAGACTGGGAGGATAAAGAAATTGACTTATAGGATAGTGACACCCGACCAAAATAAAATTATGAAATATTTGGTAAATGATAGAAACATAAGACTTATGTAACCTGACAAAGGTGGTGGTATGGTATTTGACAGGTCTCACAACTATTCAGGAGTCATGGTAGAAATACTTCAGGATGGTAATACATACCAACAGGCGTTGAGGAAGAAGATTCATATAGCCTACAGAAGAGCAGCTTACCAGTTAGAGGACCTCAGGATTGATGGAAGAGCAGATCTTGACACACATAATTTTTAAAAGAAAGATAATCCCATCATTCCTAAATTTTTGGTATACCTAAGGCTCACAAAAGTATATTAAATCCCCCCTTTAGGCTTATTGTATTAGCACACTGGTCCAAAACCCAGGCCATAGGAGTACTTATTGTTTGGCTGTTAAAGCCATTATTTTTTATGGAAAGCCACCTTTTAAAAGACTCCTGGGACTTTTTGGGGAGGCTAAAAAGTACTTTGTGGGAAAGTAACATTGGGTTTCTGACAGCTGACATTGTTGATCTATTTTCTAGTATGCTTATTGAGGAAGCCATGGAATTATTCCATGCCGGGCTCTTACAGTTGCAAATTTTAAACACTGACAATATCAATCTAGTTGAGGGCTGTATGTTGATGGTGCTAGAAAACATTTTTTAAATGACTCAACCATCATCTGCTCAGCCCAGTTCCTACCAAAACTGATAAAAGTCACACAGGAAGCCTTTTCCTCTGTTGAAACTTGGTTATCCGATGTCCAATTAATACTCAACCCAAACAAAACTAAACTACTCATCTTCCAACCCACCAAACATACTCAAAACAACTCTCACTTTAACATCACAGCAAAAGACAACACCACTATATACCCAACTGGACACACAAAATTGCTAGGAGTGGAAATAGATAATAAACTAAAATTTGACATTCACATACCCATGACCATAAAAAAAAGTCCACAAAAAACTAGGAGCATTATACAGAAATAAGCAATTTCTCACCAAAGCAGCAAAGATTTCAATAGCAAATTCCCACCTTATCTCCACCCTACTTTATGCCTCTCCAATATATACCAACCTAAGGCAATGTGATCTAAACAAGCTAGAGACCTGCTACAACAAAATCGCCAAATTCGCCACAAGGGCATCCTACCGTAGTCACCACTGTCTCTCACTTGCTGAACTGGGCTGGCTTGAACTCCCTCACCTCCTTCAGTGGTATCAACTCTCACTCACCCACAAACTAGTAAACCATCCACTAAATGTCCCATCCCTCCAGAATCTACTCCAGCTCTATTACACCACCAGACCACTAAGATCCAGCAACAAAAATCACTTGCAGATCACTAAAGCCAATAACTCTGCTGGTGAAGCACTATTCTCTTGCACCTAGCCAAATTATGGAACTCCCTTCCACCCACAATTACCATCATGCACCCACTTCAAAACTTTACTAAAAGCGCACCTAAAAACATGCTGGCTATGCCCTTGCAACTCCCACTCTAATATCACCCACCCGATCCAACCACTACCTTTCTTTCCACTCCACTAATTATCTTGATTATAGCAAGCTCGGATGCTCATAAGCCTAGTACTTATTATACAGCAGAACTTCTCATTGTAACATTTGTTAATGTCTGTTATGTACTTCACAGATCTAGTTGTCTACTGATGTACTATGTTCTTCATCTATAAATATGTTTTAAGTAATTGCTATGTTAAATTGTTAATCGCTATGTAATCCAATGTAACTACAGTTATGTATAATAACTATGTATACAGCAGGAACTTCTCATTGTAACATTTGTTAATGTCTGTTATGTACTTCACAGATAAAGATTCTAGTTGTCTACTGATGTACTATGTTCTTCATCTGTAAATATGTTGTAAGTAATTGCTATGTTAAATTGTTAATTGCTATGTAATCCAATGTAACTATTGTCTGTTTATTTTAACTGTGGAGCTTTTCTCCCCGGGCCTCCGCTGAAAATGGACCTACGTCCAGTCGGACACTCCTGGTCAACAAATGTAAATAAATAAATATTTTAAGGGTAAACTGTTTAAACAAGTTTCTGACATAGTGATGGGTTCAGCATGTACTCCTACGTTCGCCAATGTTTTTTCATATGCAAGGGAATTTTTACATGTATTTCACTGTGAATTTTTCAAATTTTGAAAAAATATGCCTACGCTACCTTGAAGTTATGTTTATTTTTATGGTCAGTTCCAAAAGAACCCATTAGTAGTTTTATTGAGTACCTCAATACTACAACAGGATTTCTAAGGTTTACGTATTCATTTAATAATTCTTAAATTAATTACTTAGACACTGTAATCATCAAAGCAGATCAAGGATTCAAGTCCTGTATTTATAGAAAATCTATATACAGTAACACCTATTTACACTTCTCAGGATCACATCCATATCACCAGAAGGTCAGTTTGTTTAGGGGGCACACCTTCAGGCTGGCTATAATGGTAGGCTGGCTATAATGGCTTTGGACTTGGATACATTTTTGGAGGAAATCAATAAATTAAAAAATATGTTTTACAACAAGGGTTACCCAATGCGTATAGTTGAGAAGGTGGTATGTGAAGTTGTGGAAAGTAGGGAACTGAAATTTAAACCTATTTTGGGTATAGGCCTAAGTAAGCAGGGTGATGACAACACCTCCACCTTTGAAACAGTTATGGTAGTGGAATTTAATAATAAATTTTATAACATTAGATCCGTTATTGAGAAGAGTACCTTCTGTGGAAGGTTGGGCACCAAACTGGCAACTCAGCACCATAAAACTCCACTGCCAATCGTTCTGCAGACGGTTGTTCCACTGTGGCAACCCCTAACAGGAAAAGCTGAAAGAAAAAGAAAAGATCCATTGTTGATAAGAACTGGAACATTCTCAGATCTAATCCTTACATATGCACAGTAGCAGGGAGTCAAACCAAAATAGTTACTAAAGTTTCAGAGAATTTATATTCTTTTTGAACATGGGGGAATATACAAAGAGAACAGGGAGATGCAGAAACCGTAAGCATTGCAAATATAATGTTCAGGCTGAACAAATATTTATGTTGTTTGTCTTTTCGGCTTTTCCCGGTTAGGGATCACCACAGCGGAACTCTGGTCCGCTAATGATTGCCAGTAGATTTTTATGGTGCCGAGTTGCCAGCACAACACCCAACCTTCAGCGAAGGCACGCCCATTCACGCATGTCTTTCGGAGGCCACTCGACCGCAGGAAGGGCATGCAGAAGGCACTCCAGCCGAGAATCGAACAGGAATACCTCTTGCTGTGAGGCAACAATGCTACTGCTGTACCACTGTGGCTTCGCTGAACAAATATTTATAAATGAAAATAATATTAGATTTACTAAAGGAAACTGCTCAATCACAGGGATAGTTGACTTAACCAGATGTAAAATATGCCCATCATTTTACATAGGAAAGACAGAGAGGGCAGTAAGGAAAAGAATTTACAAACACAACAACAACATTAAAACTAAAAGCAAGGTTAGTGCTTTATAACCACTTTTGTCTATGTTGTAACTTCAGACATTTCACTTTTGGCATTCTTGATAGAATTACCATTAACCCTAGGGGTGCTGACTTGGAGAACCAACTTGAATTCAAGGAATTCTTTGGCAACTTAAATTTAATGCCAGTACACCCACCGGATTGAATGAAACTGTTTCAATCAAACCTGTTTTGAAATCAAAGCCTAAAAAGTTGTGAAGCATTGATTTATTTATTATTTGACTTTTTTTCAGGAAGTTTTAATTATTTTTAGTATTTAGTTAGTTTAGTTTGTTTTACTGCATCAGGATATTTTTTATATGTAGTGATGAGTTTGTTTTATTTATTTACTATATGTATTGTATTTTCACCTAATCAGTTGTTTAAATTTAGTTGTTAATACTGGATGTTTCAGTGTGTGTTTAACGGATAAAATCAATTCAATTAACTTTAATTAACAGGAAATTGAATAACAGATCAAGTTTTTTTATTTAGCATATATACAACTTTGGGTACTTGATCCTTTTATTTTGATGAGGTCTCAGGCAATGACAAAGGCGCTCAGTTCTAATAAATTCTGATTTACGTGTTTTCTTCGTGTTCATTTATTTATAAGCACCTGCTTCCTTCATTGATATGCTACATCTTTGTTTATTACATAAGTTGAGAATTTACAAATAGCATGGACTCTCTCTGGACCAGTCCTTGACATTTAAAGACTCACTCTTATAGATTAATAAGTGGAATGTGCATTTAGGAGCAGACTATGTTTCTAACTATTTTGCTCATCAAGCTAAAAATGCCCTTACACAAAATGTCCTTAGAACCCTACTTTCCTCACAAAATGTAGCTTCATTAATCATTCTCCAAGATTCAAACAATATTCTACAACCAGAAAAAATGCTGAGGTTAGGCTCCAGTGTCCAAATCAAAGTAAAAAAGCAGTCTTCAGTCTTCAATAAAGGTAAAAAAGCAGACTTGAATCGAAGAATAAAAGTATAAGAAGTCTTCTTTATTGTCACATAATATATTATGTATTTTAGATATATTGTATTTTATTATATTTTATTAAATAGTCACTTTTGTTGTGTCATGCACACTTAGCTTTAAGCAATGCTTTCTGATTTATAAGAGAGAATACAGCTTTAATGGTAAATGGGTTATTGAGTCACATGATTATTTTAGTTAAGTATATATAGGTGTGGTTTACCTTTGTTAGTATATACCTGAGGAGCAATATGTGAAAGCGCTTGTGTGACAATAAAGAAGACTTCTTATACTTTTATTCTTCGATTCAAGTCTGCTTTTTTACCTTTATTGAAGACTGAAGACTGTGATTTGGACACTGGAGCCTAACCTCAGCATTTTTTCTGGATTTTTGTTTGCCTTTACTGTGTTTGCAGAGGTATTCTGGTTGTTATTGGGCATTTTCTGCATAGTATTATTCTACAACCCTTTAAAAGATCAAATGGTTATTAATCATGCTCGCTCCTTCTTCCTGTTATCTGTCCTAAGTATTAAACTAATATATAACAGCTAATTGTTTGCCTTAACATACAATCTCTCTAGAAATTCACCACCTTACTACAAAGAACTCAGGATGATAACACCTTACATTTTAAAGACATCCTTTCAGCCTTACAGTCAGCAAAAAAACATTTCTCAAAAATGTCCTTAGCTAACTGAAACTCCCTCCTAACAGAGCTCTCAAATTTATTAATTTTTCTCAGTTAAGGAAAATGTTGCTGAAATTCTTAAAATATTTTAGGAAATGCAAGTGTTTCAGTGTCTTTCATTAATTCTTCCCTCAACATGATAGAGCTCTCAGAGTATGTATCCAAGGCAAGAATAAGTCTTCCATTAATCAGCATTCTACCTTCTCCAAGAATTATGCTATAATATGAGCAAAACATGAATTCAGTAACTGGCTTAATCTTTGATGTCATTCAAAGGGGTCAAATGTTTGTCAGCCTGGGAGAATATTATTGATAGACAACACTGTTTCATTGAGTATGGCCTGCATCTGTCCCCTCTTTGGTTTTGATTATTGACAAAGACATTGTCCACCACTATAGTACCTTTTTAAGACAATGCCAACCTGATAAACATACCGACATAAGGAAACAAAAAAAAATAAAGCATGAAAGTGTTACTAATCAATGCTAGGAGCCTATGCAAGAAACTCCACACCCTACAAGCCCTTTTTACCCTGGAGGACATTGTTGTCTGTGTAGTGACTGACACATGGTTTAAAATAGTGGAGAGCACTCTGGCTGTGTAGGGCTATAATGCCTTCCACATGTTTAGCCAGCTATTGTGCATCATGGGGAAAAAGGCGGAGATGTCTTCATCTATGTCCAGAAGAGACCTACATCAAGGCCAGTAAAGCAGTATGATGCATTAGAGCTTCTTCATGTCCAAATAACGATCGGAAAGGTCCCTGACCGTATTTTATTATCTAGTTATACAACTCCCTGTATGACACAAGAAAATCACAATGTCTATTTACAGGAATTAGAATCCCATAGCATTAAAGCCAATACCATTTTCCTCGGTGAGCTAAACTACCTAACTATAGACTGAAAAACCTACATCACCACTAGTGCACAAGCACAGATATTCCTCGACTTTATCAATATAAATACCTTGGTACAATTAATCAGAGTACCCACTATGGGGAATAATATCTCGGATCTTGTCTTTACTAATCGGGGTGCATCTTGCACCATCCCTTGTATATCTTCATCACTTTTTAGGTCTGACCATAAAGCAGTCTCCTTTAAAATAAAATTGAAATCAGAGATCCCTTCAATCCAAGGTACTTTTAGAAATTTCTTTAAGACAAGCTACCTACTCCTAAGTGATACATTGGCAAGCTTCAAATCCCCACTAAACCAAGTTCCAGTCCACTGAATACACTGAAATGTACACCCCAATACTATACCCAGGACCAGCCTTTGGTCAACTGGTGCCTAGGCAAAAAGTCTTCACCGCGGCCCCCCAAACACCACCCTGTGCCCCCATCCTGTTCTACCTACACCATCTTGATTACTGGAAGAACACACCTGCTAGTGCTGCACCCTAGGCAGCTGCCTAGTTGGCCTAGGCCTAAGGCCGGCTATGACTATACTAACATGTAAACAGCTGCATAGATGCAGGTGTATCTCTTATAAACAAGTACAGAACAAACCTCATAAACAAGTCCACATGATAGAACCATAATATCAACAAGCTTTATAATAAACAGAAAATAATTTTGACCAAAACTATGAAGTGTAATTCCCAGAATGTTAGCACCCTTGTCCGTGAAATAAACACACAACTCAGGAGCTTAATAAAATCTACCAAAACAAAGTTTTTGGCTAAAATAGCTACCTAAGCCAAAGACAATCACAAGCCATTTTTAATAATGTTTGTAAACTCAAAAGCAAAATCCAGCAATGTGCTGAGCTGATTGTGAATGATGTTACCCAACCAGGCTGGAGATTTAGCTAACATACTCTGGCCAATAAATTTAGTTTTAACTTTGCCTTCTCTCCCCTCTGTTTGTCCCTCAAGATATACCTGAAACTGGCTTTTATCCAGCCATCACATAAGCCCAAGTCTTAAAAGCGCTATCAAATGCCAAACATACTCTATCAGTGAGTCCTGGCCAAATCCCTGGATGCATCTTAAATAACATGAAGCATGAGTTGGCCACACCCCTAACAACACTGTCCAATCTCAGCTTGTATAAAGGTTTTGTACCATGCAAATGGAGAAGAGCTACAGTCATTCTTGTGCATGAGGGAGGACCTTACAGAGACCCAGTCAATTACAGACCTGTAACTCTGACCAGCATCATAGGCAAAGCAATGAAAACACCTATCATGAAACTAATCAGTCAGGACTTAGGGAACCTGCAAACACTGGGCTGATCTCAGTTTGGATTCATCATAGGCAAGTCATGCTTTCTCAACCTGGTGGATTTTTTTGAAAAGGTCACCAAAACAAATGATGAAGTCAAAAATTATACATAGTGCCTACCTCAACCTGGCTAAAGCTTTTGACACAATTCCCCACTCAGACATATTAGAAAAACAAAATAACCTGGAAATAACATCCTGTGTCACTCACTGGATTTTAAACTGGCTCATAGATAGGATACAGGAAATCAAAAAGTGGGACGTTACCTCCACAAAGAGACCAGTCACCTGTTGAGTGCCCCAGGGTTGTGTGCTGGGACCTCTCCTGCTTGGCATCTACTTTTCTGAAGTAAAAGCCAATGCAAAAGGGCTCTAGCATACTACGTTTGCAGTTGACTGCAAGGTATAAGCAGTAATTTAATCCTCAAATGAATTAACCATTATGGAGAAAGGTTTGTCCCAAATAAATCGCTGGTGCAAAAATCATGGACTGAAATTAAATGCCAAAAAATACATTAGTATATCCTATGGGAAATTATCTATCCCATGGGACTACCACATTAAAAATACACCCCTAACAGCTGATCCAGTTTGTTTGGGATTTGGGAACTTATCTGGACAGTGACCCCATTTTTTACCAATATGAGCCCATCGATGTAAGAAAATCCTTCTGTATTGCACAGCTTATAAACAAAGGGATTGTATCTAGATCTAGGATGCCATTTTCCCCCTTTACTCGACTCTCATTAAGCCAGTCACTGAATTTAATGCCCCTTTGGCATATATCTGTCCAACACATACAACTGAAATGACCACAGAGCTACATTACTAAAAGGATACAAGGGCCTGAGCAACATGTCCTACATGGACTGACTCGAAGCCCTGTCACTATACTCTGTATCCTACAGACTGCTAAGAGATGACCTGTGTCTGGTATACAAGGCATCCAGTTACCCAGTACTGATGAATTTTCTGCATATGAGCAAGTCAAATGGCATCATAAATACTCAGTCTAAAGATCTAAACCTCTTCTATAACACTGACAAAACAGTTTAGAGAGACAGGTATATCTTGCAGAGGATACCACTGTTTTGGAACATACTCTCAATGTACGTAAAACAAAGTTCATCCCTGTTCATATTCATGCTCAACTTAAATCTATGGATGAAAAACAGAATGTTTACCCCAGGATTGCCGCCTGTGCTACTAATAGACAGAGGCAGCTCCTAAATGTTTTATTCCATGCATAGGTCCCCTCAAATTATCTATGGCATGATGCCAGTTATTCTCATTAGGGGTAATATATAACTATAAAACATGGAATGGGTAAGGCCAATCTCTAGCCAAATGAAAAGTTAATTCAAGCGCAAAAATTTAAATTGGCTAGGCTTAAATTGGCCCCCAAGGGCAGCTACCCTAGTAGTTACAGTGGATATAAAAAGTGTACACACCCCTGTTAAAATGCCATGTTTTTGTGATATAAAAAATGAGACAACAATAAATCATTTCAAAACTTTTCCCACCTTTAATGTGACCTATAACCTGTACAATTCAATTGAAAAACCAACAAATCTGTTAGAGGAAAAAATATTAAAAATAAAAAACACCCACTAAGCTGGTTGCATGGTTGCCTCAGACTTATAGGTTCATAGGTTGGTACTAGGCTATCGGCCCTAGGGCCTATACAAGACTAGCCATAACAATTCCTTGGCTATTTCTTCCCACACTATTTACTTCCCTTGGATATCTCCCAAAAGATGTATCTTATTTCACAAAGGGCTAACATCTCTCACCCTTTCATCAATATATATCAAGCATTAAGCTAGTAATGTTGCCAAAAAATTCCCAAAATGCTTATATGTTCCAGTCAATTTCTTTAGTCACCTTTCAAAGGATTTTAAACAAATAGAACCACGGTTACATGGTTACCCTTAAAGGGTAGATTGCTTTTCATGCATTAATAATAAGTACAAAATAAAGATGGAATTGTGATTTTCAGACTTCCACATACAAAGTAAAGCTGTGATTACAGACCTGTTTTTTTCAGTAATTAGATTCTACTCTTTGCTAAACATGGGAAAATATACATGGATAATGATTATGAAGACTAGTTCACACGCAGTTTCTCAGTTTGATGACCCAGTCAGTATAAAACAATTCATAGTTTTTTGCCTTTGCATCATGAATAAAACCCTCACTAAAACAACTAATTTTCAATGTTTATAGATGAGATATGGAAAAAATAAGATAACTGATGTCTTTGCACCACGGCATTTGACGCTTTCCTGTTTCTAATCATTTTTTGTAAATCTGGTAATCAGCTTTTGTCTTCCTTATGTGGAATGATTCAGAAAACAATTGCAAAGTTTTGAAATACTACGTAAATTACATACATATCACTTTAATATTAACTGCTGGTCAGTTGATTTCTAAACTTAGTTTGAGCATGGATTATTTTAATTAGTCAGCAGATTAGACACTTTAACAGGATGTTTGTACACAATCTCAGAAGTATATGTGCTCTCTTTGGATTTATGGAAATCTATCACAGATCAATAAGTGACATTTAAAATGTAAATGTGAGCCATATTTTACAAGTCCCATGTGATACAACTGGGAGTATTTGATCTCATTGAAGGTAGTTTGGGTGAATGCAAAGAAATCGAAAGCAGTTCACTGAAACTAATTATGTTGAGAGTGGAGATTCCCTTTTTCTTCCCTGCTGTGTGACAATTACAGGAAGGGTCAAGGGGTTGCCCCCCCTCCCCACATAAAAAATTCCTTTAATGTTCACTGATGGTAGTTTTGGCAAGCTGCTTTCATGTGTGTGTGTGTGTGTGTGTGTGTGTGTGTGTGTGTGAGTGAGTGTTTTGTGAAACTGCCTTCAACAAATCGACATTAATCCACTGCAGCCTACTCAGCTTCCTGGAAGTCCAGCCATAGATGTTTATTCAATAGATCTTTTTATGTTGCAGTGTCTCTAAAATGTTCTCTTTGATAGTCCTTCATCTCTGTGAATGTTCACATATTTCTCTGTTCTCAAGCTTTAATGTTTTTGATTGTCTTTAGCTAAAATTAAAAAAAAAAAACAGTCCAAGGAATGCTATTAACTGATTTTTGGTAAGAGGGGAAGATCATATCTGAATAGCCTGTTCATTGACAGGGTCTTGTCAGATTTTGCCACCATCTACCTACCATTCCCATATGGTGTTTCTGAGTCTTGATATTAATAATATTATTTTTAATCAGCTAAGTACCTTTCTATCATGTTAACCATATTCTTGCAAAGACTAGAATGATATGTCATCTGCATAAGCATGATCCTAGCCTTCAATTAATTTTAGGATGTGATTTGCCAGCTTCTGGAAAGTTATTTGGGGTGTATTTCCATTCCTAAAAGGAATTCATTTCATCTGAAAAGGGTAACAAAACTGACCCCTCCCTTGCTAAAGAATATTTGGAAGTAACCTGTCTTTGGGTTGACAGCAGTCATATACTTGGCCTCACTTAATTTCTCTAAAACTTAATTTGTCCTAAGCAAGGTATAAGCATCTGACTCTGTATGACTGTGTAGTTCTCTATGGTCTACACAGGTCGTGGGAGTGCCACCTTTCTTTGACACCAAAACTACTACTGAGGTCCAGGGACTATTATATTCCTGAACTCCTGTCACATCCAATGTCTTCTGCTGTTCTTTCACCATGGTTTGTATTACTTGCTCAGGCATCCTGTAAGGATGCTTTTTGCTCAGTTGTTGGATCCCTATTTTTACACTGTACTTCACTAAGTAGTTCCACTGTGGCTTAGCAGTAAATACGCCAAAACAATCTTGTAGTATTTCTTGGAGTTCCTGAACACAGGTAGGGCATAACTTGTATGAACACTACCATATCCACTGAGGTATCAGACGAAGCTTCACTGAGAAGCTATACCACAATCTCACTCTCTGATTTCTCTTGAAACCCACTGTAGATATGATGTATTAGTGCCTTCTATCATGGGAAATAGCCATCGTGTTAACATGGAAGAGTTTATGTTTGTGCTTCCTGCTTGACAGCTCTATCCCATAATTAACATCATCTACCTTCCTCAAAATGGTGAAAAGACCATCCTATGCTGCCTGCAGCTTATTCTGCCAATAAGCAGCAAACAGCATCAGCTTTTCCGCAGTGGCTAGCTGTCCCATCATACCAGACCTTTTCTTGCTGTTGTGTTTGCATTGCTGTTCTTGTCTCAGCCTTGTGATCTTCCTTAGTCTTGTCCAGAAATTCAGCATAAACTCCCACAGACTCCTTGGAAGAATCAGCCTCATATCCCTCACTCATTACAAATAAAATCAAAGGGCCTCAGTCCTGGAAATATAACATAGAAGGAAAAAGCCCTGAATATGATCCAGGCAACCCAAGATTGATTAGTAGCTTGAGTAGTAGAAAGGCTGGGAAGGAGAGTTTGGGAGTGAATGGTTTACAATGGCTCAGTTGTCCGGGTGAAAGGAGATGGTTGCAGTTGGCTTACCATTGCCATGCAAGTGGAGACTTATACATTTACAATGGTCATAGGACCAGGGGATGTTCACTTGGTAATCCCTAGATTGTGAGGGTATCTCTCAGTGTGTGTGTGTGTGTGTGTGTGTGTGTGTGTGTGTGTGTGTGTGTGTGTGTGTGTGTGTATTCACATACTTGCCCGCATGAATGTGTGTGTATGGGTATGTGTGTGTCTGTGTGACCATGCACATGCTGGGGATAGAGAGTGGAATACCCTTGAAGTGATACAGGTTCCAACATCAGCCACCTAGAGGTTGGGTTAAGGCCATTCCAGAGAAAACCTCCAGTGGCTGCATGCATGATGGTTTGCACTCTTGGCTGTCACTCATGGGTGAAGGACCTCCAGTTGATTACAAAACCTGATGATCTGTAAGCAGAGGAGAGACACATCAAGGGGCCACCTCACCTTGTGACCATAAAGTGGCTCAAATGGCAAAACATCTGTGGACTCTTGGCTCACCACTTTGTAGAAAAAGTGATGGCACAAGAGCCGCCACTTTGTACACAAAGATGAGGTGGGACAGGTACTTTTAATCTCCTGCTTAAAGCAGTCTATAAGCTCTTTCAGTATAATGTTAAGAATAAAGTTGCTTGTGGCTTGTACCCAGTAGTCTTTACCTGTGATCCCTGCAGTGCTTCCGCCGACAGGTGAGTGCTCTGAAATGAAATGATTGCCTCTCTGCTAATAGTTTACAGCAAAGCATACCTGCTCAAAATTTCAAAAAGAACATCTGCCACATTTTCTTCCTCAGGAGAGGAGAGGAGAGAGCTCCCACCTCAAGGCACATAGTAACATACCCTGTCAAACATATCTGGTCAACCAGATCATGATATCCTCGGACGGAGTACTGAGTGCTTGTTCTCTAATTATAAGATGTGGTAACTTGACATCCACTCACCCACCTATGAAAGGCGGTACATATTTCTGCAATGAATTCACTGACAGTATCTTCTGATTTTTTTTCTATAAATTCTATGTGCGATCTTAAAACATTTTAATAGAAACAGTTTATTATAGACTATGCAATTATAATCTGACATGTTACAAGTAGCATGTTTAGGTTTATCCATGAAAAGATGAGTGAATGACCTCATCAATTATCCAAGGTGAGGAGTGGATGACCTCACTGATTATCAGTGGCTAAGTCATTGCTAATTACACTCACTTACAATTATCCACATAAGTGATTCCCATTTTTATACTTTGGAAATAATTTAGGAATGACCGTGTCACTTAGGTCTGAGTTTTGTCCCCCCCCCCCATCTACTTACCAGATATGCTCGGTGAAAAGCCCTTGATATCCTTTTTATTTTGTTGTTCTTGTTCCCTTTTGCAGCAACTTCACTTTGCTTCATTCTCTCAGATGCTTCGATCTCCATGTGTCTCATTTCCATCTGTACTCCTTGCTGGTGTTTTTTCCACGAATTTCTCCTTTTCACTCTCCTGTATCTCAAGATAATGCATTTTATTTGACTACTTTCATCTTCATTCTTCTCATTTGTAACTCTGCCCTTTGTCTGTTCAGTTTCAGTTGCATTTTAAGATCACCAAAGGACACAGTAGATGGTCCTTTAGCTGCATGTTGCAAAACCACAGTCTCCACATCCAGTGGCCTGAACTTTGACTTCACACAAGGTGGCTTTTAAATCATCCTTGTTCTAATCAGAATGTGGGAGTATTTCTGATTTACATTCTTTTAGCAGCTGTGCCTCTCACATCTCAGAGAATCCCCAGAGCTCATCTCTCTATTGTTCTAACTGCTCTGACTAGCAAAATACCTGCCGTACAATATACACTGTTATATATATCTTTCTTTACAATTACAAGGAAAAGATAGGTATGCTGTAGTGGTATGGTGGTAGCGTTGTTACTTCACAGCAAGAGGTTCTCCCATTCGATTCTCACCTGGGCCTGAGAGTGCCTTCTGTGTGGAGTCTGCATGTCCTCCCCGCGGTTGGGTAGCATTCAAAAGACATGCGTGCGTAAATGGGTGTGCCTTCGTTGAAGGTTGGGCATCGAGCTGGCACCTCGGCGTTTCATAAAAGTCTACTGCCAGTCATTAGCGGACTGGAGTTCTGCTGTGGCAACCCCTTACTGGGAAAAGCCGAAAGACCAACAACAACAACAGCAACAAAACAACATATCTATATATATATATATATATATATAGAGAGAGAGAGAGAGAGAGACAGCAAGAAAGAGACCCAGAATAGATGTAGATATATATATATATATATATATATATATATATATATATATATATATATATATATATATATATATACGTACACACACACACACACACACACACACACACATATACACACAAACCTCTCAAACCAAAGTAAGTGATAAAAGGATGGAATGTGATTCACACCACTGCCACCAAAGCATGTGACAAAAAAGGGAACAAACCTTCTGTGCAATCCTATTATCTGAAGAAGCTATGATTCCATAGTGCAAGTGCTTACCAGTTTGTATATGCATTAACCTTGGATTTATTATATCTGCTGCCTGTTGTTTGCTGCCTACTTTACCTTTGGATATTTTAAATTGTGACTACAGTGCTTTCTTACTTGGATTTATTTCACCTGATGCCTGCTGTTTGCTGCCTATTTTACCTGTGGATACTTTGAACTGTGACTGCTGTGTTTCCACACTGGTGCTTCTCTCTGCATTTAGCAACCCTATTACTGCTAAAAATATGACAGATAAATAGGGTTTCAATCCCACTGCTGCCATAAAATAATGTAAATTGCAGTAAGTTGTAGGGACTGCAGGCCTTAAATCTTTACCACTGGAAAAAGGTATGTTTACAAGATGTGAATGACCCTGAGCTTGTGACAAATATATATGTCCTGGGTTATAAGTGACACCTACCACACTCAGATAAGCTTTACACCACCAGCTCAGAACAAGATAATAATCATTGACTCTCCAGGAATTCACCCACTTCAGCCTGAGACTATTACTTTCTACTATAGCCTGACCAACAGAAACTGAGACTTAACCAGAGTGTTTTCTTATATGCTCTGTCTCATAGTATTTCCCGAAGGAGCTAGTGATATCTTTGTACTGACAGTACCTGTTTGTTGAATTTGTGATACTTGTTGCCACCAATCAGGTTACTAGTCTGATGCCATCAGCTGTTAGATTTTACAAATGAGGAAACAAAATCGGTTTAGAGTTCAAAATAACTGCTCATATACACAAGATAGTATTGCAGTTCAATATGGAAAATAAAAACAAAATATGTTATATGGACAGATGGTTGATGGGGGAAAAATCTTAAGAGTATCTGTTGCAGTTGTTTCCAGATAGTTAATGTCGATGACTGAAACCATGGAATGAAAACAGTCCGACAAGTCTAGGATACCAAGTCCAAATAACAGTCCGAGACAAGAAATAAGAGCAGCACAGAAGCAACTGCTAAAGACATCAGGAAACCTTCACTAGATGTCTGGGCTTCCTAGCTCTATGCATTCATTTTATTTATTTATACATTTTTTTTTAACTGAGGTAGGACATTAATCCCATTGGACCAATTTAAGTTTCAGCCCAGAATGTGAATACACATCAAGTGAAAAAAAATAGGAATAAGTTATACAGTAAAATAGCACATTAAAAACAAAGGAATAGATAATATACAACAGAAAAATTATTTAAGAAAGTAGTCAACAGAAACCACTATGTGCAACATTTATATCAGTTGGAGTAACATCATTTTAGAAGTTAGAGAAAACATGCTATAGTGAAAATGATAGGCAGTATTTGTTAGAGATTAGGGAGGCTAGGTTATGTGAAAATACTATGATATTAGTCACAGACCACAAATCACAGGGCAGAAATCACAAGAATTTTATTCCGACTTAGAGCTTCAGCACCAAGCCTTCAATGAGTACAAATTCATCCACTACTTCATTCAATATATACACACACACACACACACACACACACACACACACACACACACACACACACACACACACACACACACACACACACACACTTCATAAGATCAAATATATCAATTAAACAATCAAACAATTAACTAATTCATTAAATCACATATTTCCAATTCACTTCCTTATTTAACCCATTAGGTTCCAAAGTATTATATTTTAAAATAAAGAGTTTCTTTCTTCAATAGCTTTTCTTTAATATGTAAACCTTCTCCCAGTGATACTTTTATTTTTTACAGAATACACCCTTGTAAGCAATCTGGTTCAGCATTGTATGCAGTCATAAAATGTTGTCCCAAGGGGCTTTCTATTTTATGATTTTTAATGTCCCTTATGTGTTCTTGTAGGTGTGTTTTAAATGCTCTACCTGTTTCTCCTATATGATAAAGGTTACAACTACATCTAAGGGCATAAATTATTTCTTCAGTATTGCATGCATAAAGGTCTCTAGGTGTGAACCTTACATCATTCATTTTTGGAAAGGTAGTCACTACATGTTTACGGGTGGCCACGGTGGTGCAGCGGTTAGCGTTGCTGCCTTACAGCAAGAGGTTCTCCGGTTCGATCCTTGGCTGGGGTGCCTTCTGTGTGGAGTCTGCATGTCCTCCCTGTGGTCATGTGGGTTTCTTCTGGGTGCTCTGGTTTCCTCCCACATCCCAAACACATGCTGTAGGTGGATTGGACACTCTAAATTGGCCCTAGGTGTGAGTGTGTGCATGTGTGTGCCTTCTTTGAAAGGTTGGGTGCTGGGCTGGCAACTCGACACCGTAAAACTCCACTGCCAATCATGAGCAGACACTTGATCCACTGTGGCGACCCCAAACTGAGAAAAGCCCGAAGAAGAAGTCACTACATGTTTACACACTGAACATCGTTTACAAGCTATAGTTCCCATTTTGCTTCTCTTTAAGTTAGGATATATAGTAACTTCTGGTGGTATAAAACGATTATGTACCACCATATCTGCCAAGTTTCTATTCCTCTTATAAGAAACTTTAATCTGGCTTTTTATCAAATATCTCAAATCTTTATCATTAGTTACCATTTTCCAATATTTTTTAACTTCCTTAACTATAGTATCTGTCAATACATTAAACATAATACACTTCTCTATACCCTGCTTCCATCTTTCTTTCATTATTAACATATTTCTTTCCTATTTCATTCTTTTTTCCATTCCCCATAACACTATTATGCCTTCTTTATTCCATACCTGCGTTCTCTTACTTTTTTCTTAGATTCTTCCACTGTTTTTTTTATTATACCCCCTTTCTATAAACATATTTTCTGTCATTAACAATTCATATTCAATAGCATCATCAGAACTACATAATTTACTTAACCTCAAAAATTCATTGTAAGGCAACACAGCAATCAAATGGCTTGGATGGCAGCTAGTACCATATAAAAGGCATTATTTTGGCCAAATTTCCTATGGACTGTTGTTTCAAGATCATTAATGTCTATATCCAAAAATGTAACTTTCCTTCCCATTTGTATGCCGTCAAATTTAAAGCCAAAAACATTTTCCTGTAAATCATCTATGAAGGACTGAACTTCCCCCATATTTCCATCATATAAAAATATTAAGTCAACTATAAATATATCTATATTTAGGCTAGGTTATGTGACCTGAAGCAGAGCATTTAGAAGCAGCTTATGCCTAAAAGGAGGACTATATAATAAGATGTTCATGATTTCAGAGAAAATCCCTCCAGACCCCGGGTCCAAAGGTGGAAACGGAGTTGTTAGAGCATAAAAGTCTGGTTTTAGGTGCTTTCAAGAGAGTCGTTGAGTGGCTATGGGATCTAAGGTCATATGACAGACACTAAGTAAGCTATAGGAAAAAGCAGGGCACCAGTTTTCTTTTAGGAGCCAGGAAAGTTTGGAGCCAAAGAATAGATTGGTTAGGTTACTGAACTGGCAGCTATTTAGCTTTGGCTAGTGTAAGACAGTGGTAATGAACTGGCAGCTGGAGTTGGAGATTGTGTGGATGGTGGTAGAATTTCTTTTGAAGGAAGATACTACAAGACATAGGCAGTACTCAAACTGGGCCAAATTTTGCCAATAACATTTTTTATTGGGCAGGAGAGCAGAGAGGAGATATTGTTGGCCCAGAAGAGTAGAGGGGGTTGCCTTTTTCCAAATGTTTTTGAGGTGATGGCTGAAGTTAAGTGAAGGATCAAGACAGACTCCTAGGTATCTGAAGGTGTTAACTTGATCAATGGCATTTCTAAGGTGGTCAAAAATAAGAAGTGACTTGGGGTTATTTTGCCTTAGAGTGGAGGTTCCAAGTAGCATAGTTTTAGTTTTTGAGGAATTAAGTAACAATTTTTGCTACTGAGCCAGTTGATGAAGAAGAGAAAATCTTTCTGCAGATCATGTTGAATTAAGTGAGTTGTGTGTCTGGAGTGGAAGGTAACAATATCATTGGCGTATTTGGTGACTGGAAATTTGGGAAGGTTTACTGTAAGCTTATTTATAAAAATGGAGAAAAGAAGAGGGACCAGTATGGAGCCTTGAAGGAGTCCTTTAAGTAGGGAGCGGTGGCTGATGCACTGCTAAAATTTACTGAGAAATGTCAGTTGGATAGGTAATTTTGGAACCAGGGAATAACACCAGGGTTAATCCAATGATAGTGAAGTGGTTATATAAGATTTGTGTGGCCAGCCATGTCAAAGGCTCTGGTAAGATATGGCTATAGTAAGGAGACCTTTATCCATAGCTAAAAGGGTGTGATCAGTGAAGGTCCAAAATACAGTGGAAAAGCTGTGGGCAGATAAGAAACCATGCTGCTTGAAAAAAGAAGGCAGTATAGACTTATATAGTTTGAGAGTTGATTATAGACCAGTTTTCTAAGATTTTCCCAAGGGTTGAGAGGATGGAGATTGGGCAGTAATCACTGAGTATTAAATAATGACCAAGGCCAGTAGAAAAGACCCAAATTTTAATGTAAAATGTACCGAGACCAATACAAGCTCCAGCGCCTCAGCCAAAAAAGCCTTTCAAGAGTCAAAAAGCACAACACCAGCAAACAATTAAATACATCACTGCATTAAAAAGTCCACCAATAAAAATGATTCAATTAAACAATCAAATAAAAAACAATCAAGTAAAATAAAACAAATCCGTTCACGAACCCTATACTTTCTAGAAACACTTTCCAATTGCATTCTAAATTTTGGCCATTACGGATCAGAGTACCATATTTCAAAATAAATAAACTCTTTTTAAAAAGAAACCTCTGTTTTAAGTCACTATCCATAAAAACTTTTACCTTTTCTAATATGGTGCCCTAAAGAAGTTTTTCATTACTATTATGGCACAAAGAAAAGTGCATGGCAACTGAATTTTCCACTCTTTGGTTTCTTATGTCCCTCAGATGTTCTAAAAGCCTAGTTCTAAATGTTCTTTTTGTTTCTCCATTGTAAAAAAAGATTGCATGGGCACTTCAGGGCATATACTATCCCTTCTGTACTACTATACAACTCCTTAGGTGTATACAGTTGAAAACTGGCTCACTAATCAAAACTTGATGTTAAACACAAATAAAATTAAACTACTCCTCTTCACCCCAACCAGTAGATCCACCCCCTCACTTTCTCCATAACCCCCCCCCCCCCCAATGGCTCCTCCATCACTCCTGAAGCCAATACTAAGCTCCTAAGTGTCATAATTGACAATAATCTCAAATTTGACCTTCACATCAATAAAACTATCAAAACCATTAATAAAAAACTTGGCCTACTATATAGAAATAAATCCTTCCTAACCCCATTAGCTAACCCACCTACTCTCAACCCTTCTCTACATTTCTCCCATTCTCACCAATCTGAATAAAACTGACCTAAATAAACTAACTCGCAGCTATAACCATATAGCTAGATTTGCCATGGGCTCTTCATACAGGACCCATCATTGCCTTAACCTGAAGCCCCTCGGATGGCTCGAACTACCCACATTAATCCAGTTTAACCAGCTCATTATCACCCACAAAATTCTATATCAACCCGAAAACACTCCAGCTCTAACAAATATCTTAAAACCATACCATAATCTCAGACCACTCAGCAAATCTCTTGTCCAAACTCAAAAAGCAACTAATTCTGCTGGTGACTCCCTGTTTGCCAACTTTGTTGGAAAAACATGGAACTCTCTCCCAACTATTCTTACTCGGGAACCATCGCTAAACCAGTTCAAAAAAGGCCTCAAACAATACCTTATGGGACATTGGCTCTGTCCCTGTACCAGCCCTGACTAACTCCTACCCTAAACCCTCTGTCTTATGCAAGCCACTTCTATCTTTCTTCTTTACTGATAGCAGCCACATCTGTCTGACATGTAACAAAAGTCTTTATACTCCCTGTCTAAGACCACAGAGTATGTAATTTTCTAAATAAGCTGTAAGTAACTTGTAAATAGTTTCTACTTCAGTATGTACTGCTAAACAGCTCTTGCATATAACCCTGCTTCTACCTTATTCAACATGTATTTCCAATCACTCTTACTTTTGTGTAAGCCCCCCTAGGGGACACCTTTATAAGTACTGTATAGATATTATTGCTTTTTTATAAGTGGAATTGTTTATTTTTTGTAACCTGGAGCTTTTCTCCCTGGACCTCTGCTGAAAATGGTCATGTATCCAGTCAGACTATCCTGGTCAACAAATGTGAAATAAATAAATAAATAAATCCCATCATTAATTCTGTCAAAAAATGTAACTGCATGTGTACAACCAGAACAATGCTTACATGGAATAGTACCAACTTCTCCCACACCCATGTTCCTATATAGAACCAGTGTGGTATAATAACTATGAACCAACATGTCCTTCTTATTACTGCCCCTCTTATAAGAAACACATAGTTTGTAGGGGAGCAACCCAACTGAACTCTTATCTTTAAATAAAAAGCCCCAATAATATTTCACAATATTAGAAAAAATATAAGCAAAACTAGTATACTCTACAACAAAATACATAATTTTATTTTCTTTATTTCTAAGTCCTCCTCTTATGTTACTATATCACTTATTATTTCAGGCCATATCATCTCTATCATCCTTAGCTAGCTGATTAGTGGATGCTTTATAATATACGTCCTGAATACAAGAGCTATCATAGCCCCGTTGTTTAAAATGATCATGTCTTTTTAAACTCGACCTCAAGAACCTTTTGTTCATTGCAAAGTCTTTTTATATGGAGTAATTCTCCATAAGGTAAAGATCTCATCAAATGGAGGGGGGGGGGTGACAGCTCCCACAATGCAAAAATTGTTTGCCGTCCTCAAATTTCCTATGTATTCTAGTTTTCACTCCCACATTTACAACACCTTTCAGTTCTAGAACTAGAAAGATGACCTTCCTACCTCTCTGTACTTGATCAAGACATAAACCTTTATTTATTATGATCATTAATGTTGACATCTACCCCATCACATAAAAATATTAAATCATCACTGTATCTACAGTATCAAACAACATCATTTTTACAAAACCCAATATGATAAAGAAATTGTAACTCAAAAAAAACCATGAACAGGTTGGCATACGTGGGGCAAAAGATGCCCCCATGGCAGTATCCTTCACTTGCCTACAAATTCATGTCTACATTACGACATTGAAGCTTTAGTTAATTGAATAACTAAAGCTTGATCTTGTAATATCGAAAGCTGAAATTGTCGAACGGCTGATTCAACCAAGGGAAACACTTCCCTTGGCCGAATAAAAAAAAAAACTATATATCTGAAATCAAGTGGGGGCTTCGCACCCACACCCGCCGTACCCTCTGCCTAAATATACCAACTCTGAGATCACTCCAAATTGGAGAAATGGGCATACTCCACATAACGGCCAAGGGAAGTGTTTCCCCTGGGTTAAAACAGCCATTCGACAATTTAAGGTTTCGATATTACAAGTTCGAGCTTTACTTATTCGATTAAGTAAAGATTCGATCTTGTAATATAGAACCATAAATTCTACCATTAAACTGAAAAAAAATTATTAGTTAAACAAAATTAAACCATATCTAACAGAAAATTAGACAAGGGGCTATCTCCTTATTATACCATAATTCATGACGCATATTAGTATAACGACTACAAACATCCATCACTAGCCAGAATTTCCCTGTTGACCAATTTATTGTTTTTATCTTTTACAAAATATCAAAACTACATCACATATAAGAATCTAACCTTTCTACATAAGGTAATAAATAATGATGCAATAGCAAGCCCATGTTTTATTTATTTATTTATTTATTTTTATTTTACATTTGTTGACCGGGCTAGTCTAGCTGGATACATGTCCATTTTCAGTAGAGGCCCGGGGAGATAAGCTCCACTTATAAAATTTACTGATGCTAAGTATAAAAACAGTTAATAAATAAATTCTAATATAAAAAAAGTAATAAGCAAGTGGTATAAAAAAGAAAGAAGTAATGGAGATAAGCTCCACTTAGAAACTTTACTGATGCTAAGTATAAAAACTGTTAAGAACTAAATTCTAATAAAAAAAATAATAATAATTAAGTGGTATAAAAAGTAAGGGAGTAAAGAAATCATAGTAGAACAAGATAGCAGGAAGTATCTCTTAAACATTTCATAGAGAGGGAAATGGAAATAGCTGAAAAGAAAGTGAATTAATATAGGGGTGATTCAAAAAATAGTTACTAGCTGAAGCTATGGGCCTACCTGGAGGTGGAAACAGGTTCTTGTGTACCTTAGGCAAACAATAGCATTTTGTCATTGTACATCCATTAACAGAACATTTCTTTTCAACATCCAGTTTAGACAGGTGGCCCAATCTATAACCTTTTTGTATTAACTCAATAAAACTAGCCTTTGCTTGATTATATTTTGACACATTTACAACCTTGTGTGTATCAGTATCATTTAGCTGTTCATAACACTTTTTTTCATACTGTAAATAATGAATTACCACAATCTTACTCCCCTTGTCTGATGGCTTTATTACTAACGTATGCCATTGGCTTAAACTCCTCAGAGCCAACCATTCACATTTAGTTAAATTTCACCTCATATTTTTATCTACAAAATCCTTAAAAGCTTTTTCTGTTGCATAATTTAACATAGCAACATTTTTTATACTTTCATGCATAAATGGTGGAATAAAATCACTTTTATATAAAGTGCCATCAGTATTCAATAAACAGTATGCGTTCACTGAATCATCTTCCCAAGAACAATCACAAGAAGAAAATATTTCATTGCTGTCAAAATGTGTTATCCGAGTTTCCCTCTAACATGCCCCTTCTGGTTGCAATTCCACATTACAGTGAGAAAAATAAAACAGTAAGTGCAACTTTCTAATAAAACGAAAAATATCTATTTTAATCTTATATAACACTGGTAAAACAGTAGGTACAAACTTCAGTCCATAATTTAAGACAGAATGTTCAATATCAATCAAATGCAGCCCAGATAAATTCAAAACCAACCCAACATAAACATTATCAAAATTACTTTGAAAAACAGAAACAGAAGAATAATGCCAGTACCATTTTTTTCTCTTATCACATTCTTGAAACTGCCATTCTCTCGTTTGTTCTACATTCATGTCTTTTCCATGTTGTATCATCCCTTCCTAGTTCTTCATGAGAATTTTGGTCAATATATGAAGGTTGTTGAGCCCGTGGCAAAGGAGGATAAGCCATATCTTCCCCTGATGAGCTCACAGCCTCCGAGGAAGCAAAAGACACTCTGTGTTGTCTTAGATTAGTTTACTGATTAAAAGAGTGCCCACCCCTTTGCTATCTCTTTTTATTCACATCAACCTGAAAGGCTGAACAATTACTATAATCATTAATGTTGCTTTTTAATTTTTTTCATTTTCTGTTCTATCAGCTCTTTGGAAAAATCCCTCAAACAATTATTAATGTCATTTAGAGCTTGTTCAAAGCAGGGCAGAAGCTACTTTTTAAATAGATTTTATTTATTTTGAAATATGGTACTCTGACCCCTAATTGCCTAAATTTAGAATGCAATTGGAAAGTGTTTCTATAAAGTATAGGGTTCTTGAACTGAATTGTTTTATTTTACTTGACTGTTTTTTTATTTGATTGTTTAATTGAATAATTTTTATTGGTGGCTGTTTAATGCATTGATGTATTTAATCGTCTGCTGGTGTTGTGCTGTTTGACTCTTGGAAGGCCTTTTTGGCCTTGGTGCTGGAGCTTGTATTGGTTTCTGTACATTTTACATTAAAGTTTTTTTTTTTTTTTATATACTGGTCTTGGTCATTATTTAATACCTTTTTGCCTGTGTTGTTTTGTGAGTAATCACTGAGTAGCTTGGGGGTGAATTTTTTGGGAACAGGTATGAATTTTGCTGTTTTCCATATATTGAGCATAGGTTTTGAGATAAGCAAAGTTTTTAAATATGTAACAGATAAGTAACAATGTACTCTCTACATTGGAATGTGAACCAGAAAGAGAGAGTGTCTGTCCCTGCAGGTGAGTCTAGTTTTACGTTTTCAAGGAGATATATAATATCTTTGGTCCAGGCATCTGACATATTTTATACTAAGTGATGAAGAGAATTCAGACCCTCCCTTGAATGGACCATTCAAAACCTGCCTGATGCTATAACTGGCTACTGTCCTTTTTTCCAAGATTTACTGCTACCAAGTACAGTGTGCATTCTTGTGTCAGAGCACAGAATTCATGACTGAAATCTCTTAGTAAGACAAAAGTACGGTATATTCAAACCGCCATAAATCAGGGACGTTATTCCTATAAATCTCGTCACACCTGACGTCACCATTATTCCTTGAATGATCATCGACTTCTCCAAGATTTTCTATAGAATCAGGGACAAACAAATAGCTGTCCACATGCATAGACAACAAAGTTTTCCTTACTGCAATTCTCAGAAACATTGATGCAATCCTCGCATTTCCTGGCACAAACTCCAAGTGTTTGATAGGCAGCTGGGGCTTGTGAGTATCCCCACATCCACCTAGGTTATTTCACGAGGGCAAATTCACAGCCGTAGAAATAAATTCTACAATCAAGAATTCTGGTTCTAGAATCAATGCTATTTGTAGATTTAATCCAACTATATCTAGTTGAAATTTCTCAGCCTAATTTTCAGGCAGGCAGGCATTGACGTCTTCCAGAGCAGTGAAATGACAGTTCACATTTCGATCTGTCCTGCTGTTGCTTGTGTTTCAGCTGGAACAGCCTCCAATCTTAATGCTTTTCATCCTGCACAGTAAGCCCAAATGGTGAGTTCATCCAGCTTTTACTTGCTGAATCCAAGCAGACAGCTTAGATCCCCTGGTCACAAGTGATTGCCAGAGAGTAGCATCCTGACTCCTGGTTCCAATTGAAGTGGAATTCATTAGATATTAGAAAATCAAACTACTGTAATGATGGAAACATAGCAATGTCATAAGAGTCATTTTAAAAAGACAGTAAAAAAACTGAACACGAGTGCAAAGAACCAATATAAATGACTAAATATATTTATTTATTGACACTGTCTTCATCAGGCCATTGTGCAAAGAACCAAAATATATGAATAAGCACAACTATTTGTAAACAATATTTAACATTTCAGGCACAACTTTTTTTTTAATTGTGGTATAGAATCTAATATTCCACAAGAAATTAAATTCCTGAGTTTTAAGATCCAAACTTTGATGATGATGATGTGCCAGTTTGCAAGTAAATTTCACATCTCTTCTCCAAGTATTCATTGTGTAGCATGTTTCATGGTATTTAACGTCAATAGTTTCAGATTAGAATCTTACATCCGTCATGCCAGTTTCATATATTCTTTATTTCCAATGATGACGTGTTACTAACACATAAAAAGACACCTGGATCCCATCAAGAGTTAATGAAAAAGTGTTGGAAGTTATTAATTTTTGTATACAGACATTCAGATAACAGTCCAAAACATATGCAGCATTATAATCACTATAACAAGTTAAAATGAAGTAACACAAACTACTTTTAAGCTTCAGAAAATAGGTCTGGTCTTCATTTTCAACTCATTGACAACTCAGTGACTAATTCTTACAAGTCTGACCTTTAAATTCTTAACATTCTTATATCCTGTTCCTCATTCATATTCCAGATTATGAACATAATTTAGGACATTCCATTTCCTGCAAATTATGTTGCCAATCTTGTCTTCCACACATTAAATTATACTGTTAAAGAAATATGTTGAACATTAGCCTTTTAAAAATTTAACACGAAGGTTTATGCATAATGCTGTAACTTAACTTTCATGCAAGGTGTCATAAGTCACATAAATCTTTCTTTAAGATCACTGGCTTGAGTGAGAATCTCATCTTCTTTATTGCAATACAATACATTTGAAAATGACACAGAGAGTACTGCCCACCAGCATAAGAAACAATTTACAGTTTTCTTTCCACAAAGTTTAATCTGATTGCAGCTGCACTCCATTAGTTTTAAATCAAAAACTAATAAATCAGTTTATATTATATTACATTCAAAGGCAAGTTTAAACTCAAAGTAAATAGAAATAATCCAGCTAAGTATTGGTGAACCACCCTTTCAATCATCTTAGGTGCACAGCCTTATATTCACAATACAAAATTAATGCAAATTATTGCAAATGAGGTGATTATTGTAAAGAACAACATATTTTATTGGTATAGCTATAGGCTGCATCACACCCAACTTTTGTTGTTTGAATCAACTTGCTCATCAAATTCAGAGGCATTCTTTTGTAGCATAAATATTAAAACATCCATCAAATAGAACTAGAGGTTTTATTATCATGATGTTTTATTCATAAACCACAGTCATAAACATCTTTTCCATTTCTGTTATGGAGTACCTTTGGTTGGAATTTATGATGCCCATACACATGTTAGGACTTGTTGGTGGGACAGATTTGTGTCCCAGGGACTTCCCCTTCTGTTGAATAGACTGCCTCTCCATGTCAAGCAGAGTACCCCATTAACCCTTTTTAAGCGTAACCTGGATAACTTGATGGGTACAGAAAATACACCTCTGGGATTCTACCTGTGTCCCTGCTCGACATGGGCTTCAGGTGCTGACTTGTTGGAACATGGGGAATTCTTCGCTAGGCTTGTAAGGGCCTCATGGCCAACAGCCCTGTAACCTCCTATGATCCTGTAATGCTATGATCCTATGTTGAAAGCCATTTACTCCAACTCTGCTTGAGCTGTAATTAATGCCTGCCACATTAGAATTCAGAAAGGGTCACCCTACCCCATCACTTTTTTGACACACACAGATTTTTGCCACTGCAAAATGCCCATAAAGGACAACTATAAACCCCATGTCTGCATTGCTGCCTCCTTATATGATGTTATACCAATAAAAATGTATTGGTCTATAACATCATTCATAGTATTTGTCCATGCGGGGACAACATTCAGTCATTCGTTGAGCTAGTGTCCACGCTAGGGATTCCTACACTGTCTCCCTCTTACATAAATCAAGTCTTACCTCACACCAAAAGTCCCAACAATGGCTGCTTCTAGCTTTTTCTCTTACCTTTGTCTTCATCTTACCCATTTTTTACCACCAAATGTCTTCATACTTCCTGATCTTCCCCCATCATCACGTAGGCTCCTCCTTCACTATTTGTCCTGGGACCCCCAAACAGCATTCCCCCATCATCACCTAGGCTCCTTCTCCACTATTTGTCCTGGGACCCCCCCACAGCATTCCCCCATCATCATCTAGGCTCCTTCTCCACTATTTGTCCTGGGACCTCCCCACAGCATTCCCCCATCATCACCTAGGCTCCTCCTCCACTATTTGTCCTGGAACCCCCCACAGCATTCCCCCATCATCACCTAGGCTCCTTCTCCACTATTTGTCCTGGGACCCTACCCCACAGCATTCCCCCATCATCACCTAGGCTCCTTCTCCACTATTTGTCCTGGGACCCCCCCCACAGCATTCCCCCATCATCACCTAGGCTCCTTCTCCACTATTTGACCTGGGACCCCCCCACAGCATTCCCCCATCATCCCCTAGGCTCCTTCTCTACTATTTCTCCTGGGACCCCCCCCACAGCATTCCCTCATCATCACCTAGGCTCCTTCTCCACTATTTGTCCTAGGACCCCCCCCACAGCATTCCCCCATCATCACCTAGGCTCCTGCTCCGCTATTTGTCCTGGGACCCTCCCCCACAGCATTCCCCCATCATCACCTAGGCTCCTTCTCCACTATTTGTCCTGGGGCCCCCCCACAGCATTCCCCCATCATCAGCTAGGCTCCTTCTTCACTATTTGTCCTGGGACCCCCCACAGCATTCCCCATCATCACCTAGGCTCCTTCTCCACTATTTGTCCTGGGACCCCCACAGCATTCCCCATCATCAGCTAGGCTCCTTCTTCACTATTTGTCCTGGGACCCCCCCCCCACAACATTCCCCCATCATCACCTAGGCTCCTAGGCTCCTTCTCCACTATTTGTCCTGGGACCCCTCCCCCCACAGCATAAAGTTCTTCACTTGCTGGACTCCACACTGCCATGCCTCATTAAGCTTGCAAAGTCAAAGCATGGGGCCTCTTTGACAGATAAAATGGTGATCCTCAGGTTCTTCTCCATCTTGGTTTGTGGTTGTCTGTGTCTCCTTTCATTCATTCCTATGCTGCTGGCCTCCCCCAGATACTTCATTCCATACCTCTCAACTTTCTAGATTTTCACAGCATGTCTAGATTTTTGCCTCATATTTTTGGACTGTTCCTCATAAAATTTGTGGTTTTCTGGTGAATCACCAAAGACTGAATTCATTAAATGATGACAGACATTTGAGTTGTAGACTTCTTATCCTTCAGAAAGTATAAGGTAACACAAACCATTCTATTCTAGCAACTTTCTAAGTTTATAAGATCAGTATTTGAAATGTGAACTTACTTTGAAACATTACACCCTCATTATTTAAGGCTTTGTCCAGGGTTCTGTGATAAGATGTTGAGAAGTACAGTCCACTCCTCTGCCACTTCAACCTCTTTCACTGCACCTCATCTAGTCCATAGAGACCATCTTTTTTACTTACTTGGGTTTTTATGGCTGTAGTAATAGGCGGATTTGTGAAGATACAGACTGAGTGCAAATTAATATGCAGCAAGATCATCACCACTGTGGATTACCAAGCAGAATGTAATATGAAAGACTTGACACAGTAAAGTATGACTAGCCTTTGGTAAGTTTTGGAGACTGCAGATTTGACTTGAAGGTCAGACTTCCACTTTTTATCCATTATGAAATGTAACTCAATAAATCCAGTGTCTGTCTATTCAAGTGATGTTATCCTGAAATACATATTAGTAACCCCCTTGGAAACTCAGTAATTCTGGCCATTAATTTGTTTATCTGCAGAAATGCAGGGCTGAGATTACTTTATATTTTCTAATCACCAATAAAAAATATCCCCCATTGATTGTTTTTGGTGTTGAGGTTCCTTCATAGACACTCATTGCTCTGACCACCTCACTATGCTCAGCTTTGTTTCTTTCTCCATCATGGCCCCATTCCCACTGACCAGCTGTATCATTATATTTATGCTAGCCATAACCACACCCATATCATTTGAATATAGAATCAGATGCCACAATAAATTAATCTCTCCTCAAATTAACCAATCAAATCACCACACATGTCCTTAAATTAACCAATCAAATCAGCAAACATGCACCTTTGTATATTTACAGACACTGCATTTTCCTTCTTAACATCTGTCAGCCACCTCCTACCTCAGGAAAGTAAAGTTCATTTACAACTCACACTACAGACTAGTTTACCAACTTTCTCTACCTACAAACTGGATTAAAGACATTCTCTACCTACAAACCGTGTCTTCTCACCAATTACAATTTGAAGTCCCATCTTCCTTAAAAGGTAAGACATTTTAAATCTGCAAAGGATTATACACTAATGATAAGAAAGACACCGTCAGAACTCAAAGTCCAGTATCATTCACATTATTACTGCATAAACTACTTTGCAAAAAGAAGTTCCTCCAGACTTTTTTCAAATCCTTCTTGGTTCTGCTTTAACTTTCTACTGACAACTCCCAGGACAAATAGTGGCCAAAGTGGTTAGAAAAACATTTTATATAGCCCACCTAATCATGAAGGGATTCACATCTAGATTAGGGGAGGTCATCGTACCTCTTTACTCATCCCTCATCAGGCCCATAATTGAGTACAATGCCCCTTTTGGGATGTACCTTACCAGACACGTGCAGCCACTGGAAAGACCCCAAAAGTACCTCACCAAGAGGATCAAAGGGCTCAAACAGATGCCATATGCTGCCCGGTTAAAGAAACTCCAGCTCTACTCAGTGGCATACCGCCTGCTCAGAGGCGATCTGTGCCTGACGTATAAAGTCATGTCCAACCCAGAATTAATGGACATGCTGCACCTCAGAAAATCCAAATCCCATCGAGCTACGTGCTCGAGACTTAAACCTCAGCACTGAAATAAATAGGACATGCTGGAGGGACAGATTCATAACCCAGAGGCTCCCTTCACTCTGGAATAAAATCCCAGTCCAGGTTAGGCAGAGTCCCACATTGACTCTCTTCAAGAGGAATCTTGATGAGTGGATGGGAGATCGTAGGTTTACCCCGGCTATCACTTCTGTGTCACTGTTAGACAGAGGCACAGTATACTAACCTCAAAAAACGCATAGCAAAATTAATTTAAAATGGGTGGCGAAAGCCAAACACACTCTGGCTAGGCTTATAAATGCCCTAGGGCAGATAGCCTAGTATGAACCTATGAACCTATGAACCTATGAACAATAGCTCACACTAGCTATTTCATTTTTATTGCATTTTTCAACTCTCAGATGGCAATATTGTCTAATTCATACTTTCTTTGAATCTTATTTTATTTCTCAGTTCTCAGTGGCAGCAGAAGAGAACTCTCTGTTTCCTTTAATCCTGCTGCTTTTCATCTAACCTGCTAATTTTTCCACTTATATTGTATTTCTCATTATTAATCGGTGGCATCAAAAGAAAACTCTCATTATTCTTGACTCCTGCAGCTTTTCAGCAATTGGTGGCAGCAGTGGTACACTCTCTATAACATTAATCCTTACTTCATTCACCACTCTTGGCGATAGCAAAAATCAACCACTTTATTTCACTGTGTTGTTCTTTTCAGCTATATGACACGAAGCTCAACTTCCCACAGTCCGTCATTCAGATTACTCCTCAGCTGTTGTTTTTGGCCAGTGTGTGCCCTTTACTCTCTTTATCTCTTATTGCTCAGCGATTTATCTGTTACTGAATTTATCCGATCTTGGTGACAGCAAGAACAAACAATAACTCTTTTTAACTCAGTACATGACTCCTCTCTTCATGATAGCAAGAGCAAACCCTCTCATTTGCTCAGTCGTACTGTTTCACTTAAACCTTGGTGGCAGAAAGAGCTCACTCTCTTCATGTCTTACTGCATTTCTGCAGCAATCCTGAATATTTTAGTGGATAGAGCAAACTCTGTCTTTCCTGTTGCTCCTTTTAGATCATGATTGCAGTCAGAACAATCCCTCAATAGCTAATGTTTTCTTATTCCTGTCATATATTGTATTTTTAAAACATATTTCTTGTTTTGCAGATTACTTTTTAACTCTTACTGTCAGAAAAATGCTAACCACTCTCTTTATTACCAAAATTGTGGTAGCGTTACTCTGTGTTAATTTGCATAAATATCTCCAGCCTGTATGATCAACCATCTCACATTTCTCACTGTTCATTTCTTCCACCATCTCCCATTTCCCCATACACCATTCTAAGAGCTTCCTTTTTATCTCACTTGTGTACCTTCCTATACAATTGTTATACTCTTTCTTTCTTATCTCAAGCAGTGTTTTCCAATTCACTTTGCTACCATCTCCCTTTATTTATCTTTGTTTTTTCATGTTTCCATAAAATTGCTAGCACTTTCCAAACTTATCACTAATAATGTATCTGTACCTTGTTCATCTGAGCAAAATTTCCATCAATCAACTTCATTTGTTACTATTTTCCCTCTCAAAGCAGCTAGTACCTTCTTCCACTTGTAAAAACAACTGATTTTGGTGACAAAATATTGAAATAACTAGGCAAAAATGTATGCCACCAGGAAGCTATGAATCATATTTCCCTTTGTCTGATCAGTATGGATGCCATAAGTGTGGCTATAACTTTATGGTATGCCTCTACACTCCTCTAGATTGAAGTACAACTTAAATACATGTCCTCTTTCACATACTACTACTCAAATGACAGTATAAGGACACTAATTCATTGTTATTAAAACAATCAATCTTCTTAAACAAGTATCAGGAGAATTTAACCTCATAACATAAAAACACATTTTTTTACTAATATGATTCTTTTATTACAGCACCTGAACTCCTTTCTCCATATCAAAAAAAAAAAAAACTCATTAAAAAAATTCCTAAATCGAAATTATTCTATCCGGTGACATTCACTTACATAGTACCATTTCTACAACTTCTAAAAAAATGAAATCAATTTTAATTTGCAAAACCTTAACAATAATAGTAATAAGAAACTGGTAGTCTACTTGAGTTGTGGCTATTCTCGGAACATCCTCACCTACTTGCAATGACTGAAACTTGACTCAAATAGTATTTATTTATTTATTGACATTTGTTAACTGAGTTAGTCCAACTGGGTTATTGTCCCATTTTCAGTGGAGACCCGAGAAGAAAAGCTCCAGCAAATACAATATATGATCACAGAACAAGAAAGAACAAGTATTACAAACAATAATAGCAAGCAATAGAAATAAACATCTACATGTGTAGAAATAAACAACTACATATTTGTTTCTTTGAAAAAAATGTAATTCTTAGTTGCTGAACAGATGAGGAAAGTCAAGAGTGATAGTAGGATGTAATGAGAGAGATATGAGTGTGGGAGGAGGGGAGAGCTAAGTAGGGTCATCGCAGGGACAGGTTCTGGAATTGAGTAAATGTGTCTTCAGTTCTTTTTTAAATAGTGGAGTATGAGAGATAGAGCGTATATCCAGGGGAAGTTTATTCCAAGCTTGGACCACAGAATATTTGTAGAGTTGCTTACCAACAGACTTGTTAGGGTGGTAGACATCAAGCAATTGCTGATTTGAGGTGCGGAGAGATTGAGAAAGGGTATAGATGGAAACAAGGAGAGATAGGGAAGGACAGCAGGAGGGTTTAAACAGCATAGAGTGCAGCATGTGAAATTAGTAGAGATGAAGTAATTGTGGGAGTTCCAGCCATTGTAGAGACTTTAAGGCAATACAGTGGTGTGTGTTGTTTGGGCAGTTAGTAATGAATCTGGCTATTTTGTGGCAGGCTTGTTGAAATTTGTTCAGGGTAGTAGTTTGAATATTTGTGAGAACTGGGGCAGCATAGAGGAGAGAGGGGAGGAGAAGTATTTGTCCAAGGGTGAGTCTAGCCTCAGGAGTGAGGTATTTTCTGTTCCGATATAGGAGACCAAGTTTTTGATGGGTTTTCTTTATGCATTGCTGTATATGCTGATTGAATTTTAGTTCATCGTCAATGATAACCCCTAAGAGTTTAGTGTGGATGTCAGGATGGATTGCTGTATTATTACAAGATTTAACAACAAAGGAAGATCTATGTTGAGCAAGAGAACAGGGGAGGAAGAGCAAGAGTTTGTTTTTTTTTTGGGATTTAGGATTAGTAAGTTTTTTGAAAGCCATTGTTCAGTGGAGATTAGAGCTTTTTGGGTTAGAGTGTGTAGGTCAGAGATGTTGTCGGCTGTAGAAATAATAGTGGAGTCATCAGCGTATTGAATGAGAGATGAATTATTGCAAGAGGTGAAGAGGTCATTAGTGAAGATATTGAATAAAAGGGGGCCTAAGATGGAACCTTGTGGAACCCCAGTAGAGATAGGTAGGAAAGGAGAATATGAGGAGAACCATTTGACAGATTGTTGGTGTCCAGATAGATAGCTAGCAAACCAGCTGAGGGTGGAGGAGGATAGGTGAAAGTTTGCAAGTTTAGATAAAAGTAAAGGATGGGATATAGTATCAAAAGCTTTGGAGAGGTCTAGAAAGAGGCAGGAAGTAGGTTTATTATTGTCCAGGGATTCAGCAATGGTGTGGGTGAAGGAGAGTAGAGCAGAAGTAGTGCTATGATAGGGGTGGAAACCATGTTGAGTAGGGGTGAGGAAGTTGTGATTGAGAAGGTGGTTTAGAAGCTGAGTATGGATACATTTTTCTAGGATCTTAGATAGGGGGATAGAATGGCAATAGGTCGATAGTTGGTAGGATCAGTAGAGTTGCCTCCCTTATGGAAAGGGGTGGTGTAGAAAGACTTCCAAAGAGTAGGAACAGTAGATTCTAGCATGGATCTATTAATTAATATAGTCAGAGGGTAGGCAATAGAGTCAGCTGCAAGTTTGAGGAAGGTGGGAGGTAATTTATCAGTAGAGAGAGAGAGCAGGGTTTGAGTTTGAGTAGTAGAGATTTGATGTAAGAAGTGGGAAGTGGCTGGAAGGAGAAAAAAGTGTTATTGGGGCTGGGTGTTGGATCAGGTAAGGAGTAGGAGTTAGTTTTAGGGGGTAGGAGATTTTGGATGGAGGAGATGAAGTGGGAATTTAGTAGCTTAGCTGCTTCCTCTGGAGTTGAGTTTGGGTAGGGGCAAGGGTTAGAGGGAGAGCCTGGGTAAATTATGCTATTTAGTGTAGACCAGAATTTACGGGGGCTAGATCTATGTTTATGCTGGCCTGAGCTATAAAATGATTTTTTGTCTGTAATTGTCTGTTTTTTGGCAAGATTACATAGTTGTCTGTATTTGAGAAGATGAGGTGTTTGTTTAGTTTTGATCCAGGCTTTCCAGGCACTGTCTCTTTGTTTCATGATGGTCTTACTTTCTTTTGAAAGCCAGGGGGTATGATTAGATTTCACCCTGGTCATTCTAGAGGGAGCAAGGAAGTCCAGGGTATTTAAGAAGATGCTATTAAAAGTGTCAACTGCATCATTCAGGGGAAGTTGTTTAAGGATGGACCAGTCAATGTTTTGCAGTAGTGAGTTAAATTGAGAAGAGTTAAATGAGGATAGTTTCCAACAATCAATAAAGAGGTGGGGTTTAGGAGTGTGAGGGTCATATCTTAGGATAGAGGTAGGGAGATGGTCACTGAGGGAGCCTGGTAGGGTTTTGGGCTGGTAGTAATGTTGAGGGGAGTTAGTAAGAATCCAGTCTATAGTGGAGCTGGAGGTAGAGTGTTTGTGGAAACGAGTGGGGGGTAGAAATTAATTGGTGGAAACCATGAAGGTGAATACTGAGTGAGGGAGAGTCAGTAGAAAGTTTAGACCAGTCTATATTGACATCCCCAAGGATGAGTGTTTCATAAGGTATATTGAGATAGAACCAGGATAGTATGTTTTCAAGAATGGGTATATTGTTGCAAGGAGGAATATAGATGGAAGCTACAGAATGTTTTTTGTGAGGATTTAGATGGAGGTTAAGAATGAAAAGTTCAGCAGGATGGAAGCTAGGAATAGGTGTGGGGTAAGGCGAAAAGTTAAGGCTGTTAGAGTAGAGGATGGCTACACCACCTCCTTTCTTTGACGTTCTATCAGAGTGGTAGATGTTGTAACCAGGGTGGAGTATTTCACTGCTTGAGATATGAGGCTTGAGCCATGTTTCTGATAGGGATAGGATGTGAGGGATGTAAGCTATTCAAGAGTGTAGATCAGTAATTTTATTTGCTAGGCTTTGAATGTTTAGTGAATAAAAGGTTAGGTGTTTGTGAGGTTTTGGGTATTGGGACTGAGGTTATATATCTGATTTGTTGTTGGAAGAGGGTTGAGAGCAGGAGGTAGTTAAGGTGGATGAAGGGGGGGGGTGCAAGGTGAAGAGGGGCCAGGGTTGGGATGGATGTCTCCAGAGGAGAGTAAATGTTTATAGAGAAAAGCGCCTGATGTAAAAAGTAGATAGTATTTGGGAGGTCTGTATTTAATCATATAGGATGGTTTGAGAACTTGAAGTATGTATCTTTTGTACAGAGTTATGGTGGTAGAGTTAAATAGGTGTGGAGAGATGGAAAAAGAAAGTGAGGTTGGAAAGTTGTAGTGTGAGTGCGAGGTAGGGGAACAAAAGAATGGATTTGAGAGGTAAGAGTGATAGGAGGTAGTAATAGAGAGTATAGTGAGTAATGTTGCAGATATAAGTAGATGCAGCATGATGAGAGGTTTGGTTAAGGAGGGAAGGGGGTAATTGTAAGAAATAATATAAAGTAGATGAGTATGCTAAGTTTGATTGGGTGTTGGATTGTGGGAGTGGTAATAGACAGGAAGTGCATTTGTAGTGGATGGCTGGGCAGGAAGGGGAGGGATGGTTAAGTATAAATGAAATTGTACAGGGGTGGTTGGGAATGGGGGTAGGGTAGCGAAGTGAGCCCGAGCATAGCGAGGGCGAATGGAGCAGGGCTACATACAAAAGGAAAGTCTGAAGAAAAAAACAATCAGTGAAAAGAGAAAGAAAGGGAGAGGAAAACTGTGTAGGGTTCTAGCAAAAGCAGAGATAGTGGGCCTGAAATTAGGACAGCAGGAGGTAGGAAGCAAGGCACAAGTCTTGAGATGTAAGGAACAGCAGGGTAGGACAGGTATAGGGGGTTATTAGAATATCTTACTGTGGTAGATAGGAGAACAAGCAGGTTAAAGGAGGAGTGGGTAAAGAGCAAAAGAGTAGTTCAGAAAGGAGGTATGAGTTACAGTAGAGAATGAGCAGGCAGATAAGAAGAGAAATGGGTATGGAGAAATTAATAGTTCAGAAAGGAGGTAAGGATTAACAGTGGAGAGGAGTAGGGCAGAGAGGGGGTATGAAGACTGAGGGATGTTAAGGTAAGAGTTGGAGGAAGAGGTAGATGAGAGGGGAGTGGTCAGTGGGTGTACTGCAGCCAATACAGGGGTAGGCCAGACATTATAGGCAGCAAATATAATCTTCAGGTGAGCAGTACATACTTAGGTAAAATTCCACTAAGGAAGGAACAAACAGCAGATGTTTAGCAGAAGGTGGTTTTCCAGTGAGTTTGGGCCTGAATTAGAGTCAGGGAAACACAGGTAGCAATTAGGTAAACCTGAAAAACATAAAAATAAGACAAGTTAGTTGCAAGATGCAATGGGAATAGGGATTAGAAGAGTAACTGAGTAGTGGGACAGTAGAAGTGAGTGTAAGGTAGGATAAGGTGAGTGTAGATATGAGTGGTGGTAGGGGGTAGAGGTGTGAAATTAGTGTGGAGGGGGCAGTGAGGACACAAAGGCAGTGAGACAAAATATACAGCTAATAGAATAGGTTAAAACATTGCAGGAGATGGACCAAGTCAAAAAGATTCAGTTATTCCTCATTTAAAATAACAGATGGTGTGCCATGAGTAACAGTAATACATTTAGTGTAGCAGGTAGTCAAAGCACAGACAGCAGATATTAAGTCAAGGTAATGCACCAGAGCATCAGGTATTATATCTGTAAAATGACCTTCATATTGAAGAACATTAATATTGTGCATATGTATATGTTTAAATATATTCTAGTAAACAAATGAGCATGCAGCTCAGATTGGGCAGATAAAGCAGTAATTAAAGATAGGATTTATATATTATTTATTATTTATGTCCATCCTCCTTTATATAACAAAACTGCTCTCTTCACACAGATAACAGATATGGACAAATAATTGTAATTGATAGTACTGCATTGTTACTTATCAGTAAAAACTCCTGTATGTAAATAACTGCAAGTTAAACAGGCAAATCCCTTGTATGAGAGTGCTGACATCTGAATGAAAGTCTATCAACCAACTGGCCAAAATGTGTACCATTGGATGCAATTTATTGTGCCATGTAACTCAAAGGCATTGGCAAGAGCATTGTCTTACTGGGTGATTTTAGCCAAAGTACTTCTGATAGTTGGTGCACAGTGTTAAGGCTTTGAGCTATAGTTCCTGTGGTAAAAGGTTTGAAGCCTTCATTTGCCTACCGTGATACTTTGGTGAAGTCACTTCACCAGACATTGCGTCTGGGACTGTGTGTCCAATTGGTCTATCTAGTCAATCAGTGGGTATTATTACTGTTAGTAATTTAGGCCCAGCTACTATATATTTTAAAAGATACCATACCCTAAATGGGTTAATTGACCTGGAGTTAACTAAAATGGCTCATCGGTATGCTATAGTATTAGTCTTAGCAAATGCCTTTAGTGACCACTGCCCTGGAATCAGATGCTGATCATTCAAAATGTCCAAATAACCCATTCCACTTACAGTAAGAAGGCTGATTTTCAAAACCGAGCAATTAATCCTGCTCATTCCATTGCAATGAACAGACTGCATGGCCTTATTTATGGAAACACACCCAAATGGTCTCTTATTTATTCTGTTTCTTGACTTTCTGTCATAGAAGATAAACTTTTCCCACAGACACAAGGAAGTATCAAGGGATAACTTTGCCCTTCACCAAACAGGAAAGTCCAAAACTTACCAAGACAAACTGGAACAAAATCAATTGAATATAAAACTTCAGAATACATTCCTTGAAATTCATAAAACATTTAGAATAAAGACCAACTCAGATAAATCTGGTTATCTTTGCAATAAGATCCAGCTGTTGACTGAACATGCCACTATCATCAAAGCTCAAGCACTGAATAACAGCAATTAGTAAGGGCAAATGATTATAGACTACACCATATCAATCAAAAGGTGCTTCAACAAAATATTAGTTTAAGGGTGTGCACACTTATGCAACCAGCTTATTGTACATTTTTTATTTTTTATATTTTTCTCCTAACAGATTTGTTTGTTTTTCAATTGAATTGTGCAGGTTATAGGTCACATTAAAGGTGAGAAAAGTTTTGAAATGATTTATTGTGGTCTTATTTTTTTATATCACAAAAACCTGGCATTTTAACAGGTGTACACTTTTTATATCCAATGTATATACATATGTATGCAGGTATGTATGTTTGTATGCATGTATGTATGTACGTGTGTATGTATGTACGTATGCATGTAAGTATGTATACTTAGTCTTTTTCATAGGCAATGGCTTAAAAGGGTATTTTGGTAAGTCCACAAATCTGGTTAACAAACAAACCAATAAATATAATTAAATAAATAACTTACTACTTCAAAATCTGCCAGTTAATTTTAATAAAGTGCTGGCATCTTAAATTTTTACTGTTTAACCATAACTCATTTGCATATGTTCTTTTTCAAAATTAAAAATGAACTAACTCCAGCTTTACCTCAACAGTGATTTGCCATCATTAGGCATAACTCTCTAAACTGTCTCCCATTGCAGCATAAATGTTGCATTAGGTCTTGTAAAACATTTGTTTTTTTTTGTGACAGAACATTGAAGACTGACCATCATTCTGTCTTTTAAGAGCAATCATCTCCTCTTTTCTACTTAGAAATTTGCATCATCAAAAACCGGTTACTATTCGCATGCATCTGTTCATTTAGGGTGACCATAGAAGTATATTTTGAGTGGGTGGCCACGGTGGTGCAGCAGTTAGCATTTCTACCTCACAGCAAGAGGTTCTTCGGTTCGATGCTGAGCTACCTTCTGTGCAGAGTCTGCATGTCCTCCCTGTGGTCGCGTTGGTTTCCTCCGG
Source organism: Protopterus annectens (assembly GCF_019279795.1). Classification (NCBI taxonomy): domain Eukaryota; kingdom Metazoa; phylum Chordata; order Ceratodontiformes; family Protopteridae; genus Protopterus; species Protopterus annectens. Next base: position 1,540,905,780 of record NC_056726.1, read on the forward strand.
GTGTTCTGGTTTCCTCCCGCATCCCAAAGATATGCTGTAGGGGATTGGACACTCTAAATTGGCCCTAGGTGTGAGTGCATGCATGTGTGTGCCTCCTGTGGAAGGTTGGGCGCTGGGCTGGCAACTCGACAACATAAAACTCCACTGCCAATCATGAGCGGACAGGTGATCCGCTGTGGCAACCCCTAACTGGGAAAAAGCTGAAAGAAGAAGATAGAAGTATATTTTGAGTTTTATTTGCACTTTTTCAACTGTATTTAATTGAATTTCTGCATTATTTTGTCTTTTTTACTGTTTTACTGTTTGTGTCTGTTTCATTATATGCACTTGTTTTGCACTGTACAGTTACTTAGATAGCACAGACTAAATTCAGACCTGCTGAATCTTGCCTGTATTGATACACTTAAGCACTAATTCAGCCATCTTGCATTAAGAAGGGTTCTCCTGCACCCTTGTGGCAGAAGAGTGTGAATACAGCCTTGTCTGAGTTGGGCAGTTCTGAAAGAAGGGTCATTGCATGATTTCCTACTGGTCGACTAGTGTAAAAGTGTTTAATTTCACATATATTTAAGCCTTGCATTTGCACGTAGCTGTGCAGTGCACAGCAGGAATTAGCAGTGCCCTGTATAAATGCCTGGGAACAATTTACCCTAAATGTCTGCCAGTAGAACCCTCCCAAGCTTCCCTGCTGCACTGTGGGTAACTCAGCTGAGCAATGAGCAATGTTGCTACAGTTTTTTACACTAATCTTCAATAAAATAAGCCCCCTTACAAAAGCTGACATAACTTCCCCACTCCCTAACACTACTTATGGTTTTAATCTGCTACAATGGACGGTCAGTTTCCTACCATTTCTCTAGCCAGCCTGAATGACAAGGGCATCCCGAGGCAATGTAGCAATCTGTCTCATGTATACTGTCAACCACTTACTCCTAAAGCAAACAAATACAGTATGTGAAGGATGTGATTATACTATGAAACTGGAATCAATCTTGTCATATAATAACAAACAGGACATCAAATAGGTTATCAGCACACACATACCTCTCCTCTCACACAAGATAAGGTCATGACACATCAACCCACATATGAGGAGGTACTCAATAAAAACCTAACAAAAGATCAGCAACCTCCTAAGTGCAAACCATTTGGACATACCAGAACTCAAATAGAATCCACTACAAATAACATGCATACCGGTGTCTCAGCAAATAAGTCCCTAAGGCAAAACACCTCAAGACCAAATGTCTTGATCATAGGCGACTCAATAGTGAGACACACAGATGTCCCCCTCACCAGGCTGGACAAGGAGAAGGTCAGGGTCACCTGCCTGTCAGATGCCAGGATCCATCATATCATGCATGTACTCAATTCCCTCAACAACAGGTACTGTTATGACTTTGTCATAGTCCATGTTGGGGTGAATGACTTGAGATGTACCTCTCTGGACTATATGAAGGGAGACATGGCTGAACTCTCAGATTATGTGTCCCAGGCAAGTATGACCCTAACCCTAAGCAGCATTCGATCTTCATCCGGATGATGCCACAATATAGACAAAAAATGATAACATTCAATTGGCTAACATTCTGGTGTCAGCTTGGGAGGATAGTCGACAGACCATGTTGTTTTGCCAGAAATAGTCTGCACCTGGCTCTTCTTGGCTTTTGGATACTGGCAAAGGCTCTTGCCTCCCACATTGTACCTTTTCTAGCAATGTCAAAAAAATAAAATAAAATTTCCAACATAAGAAAATCCACTAGAGACAACCTGAAGGTTATGCTGCTTAATCCTATGAGTCTAAACAGGAAATTGCACTCCCTGGTAGCATTCCTCTTCCTGGAAGATGCTGACATCTGTGTAGTCAGAGAGACATGGCTCAGGGCTGCAGAGAGCACCCTGGCCATGCATGGCTACAATGCCTTCCACATTCAGACCTCAAAACAAGAACTAGCATGAAAGGACCAAAGGAGGAGGTGTATCCATCTTCATTAAAGCTAAGTACACATCGAGACTGGTTAAACAGTATGACTCTCTTGAGTTACTCCAGGTCCAACTAACTATAGACAAAGTACCCTAACACATCATTGTTAGCTATAGGTCCCCCACCACAATCCATGAGAAACATACTGTGTACCTGGATCTAATGGAGTTACTCAATGTATAGTCAAACATTGGTCATGGAAGATTTTGACTGTCCTTCCATTAATTGGGCAACATAAATGAGCAAAAATATGACCACCCAGAGGCTCTTGGACGTTGTCAATACAAATGTCCTGGAACAAATAGTCCTCACCCCCACAAGAGGTTCAAGTGTCCTTGATTTAGTACTCACCAACATGGAGGGTCACTGCACCCCTCCCATTTGGTACCCTCCCTGGCAAGGTCAGACCATAAATCAGTCTCATTCAAACTAACTATCAGACCTGACATCCCCACAGGAACAATAAAACTAAAAACATTTTCCCAAAGCTACCTACAACTTACAAAGTGACAGTATAAAAGGTTTCAACCTCCTGCAAACACAACCAACAATGACTCCTATGCAAAGATGTACACAAAGCCCTTGTATAAACACCTAAACAACTGTATAGATTCAGCTGTACCTGACTGGAAAAAAAACAGATCCTCACAAAAAAACAAGGCAACCTGGTGGACATCAGGTATAAATAGGTTATATAACAAGAGGAAGAAACTGTTGTCTAAGAGCAAGAGGGAACTGACTCTGCAGAGAAATAAATCCCTCCACAGCTTGAACAAACAAATCATATATCTTATAAAGTCTTCTAAAGCTAACTATGAAGCTAAAATAGCATCCCTAGATAAGGATAACCATATGGCTTTCTTTAACAACATCCGGAATCTAAAAGGAAATGCCAAGCTATGTGCTGAGCTAGTTGTGGATGGAACCACTCATATGGTACATGAGGACATTTCCAACCTGCTAACCAACAGATTTAGCACAAAATTCACCCCTCTGACTCCAACAGCCAAACTCCAAAGCATTCCTAAGACAAGTCCACTCCTTATTATTTTTAGACAGCAAATCATATCTGCACTATCCAAGACCAAACACATAGCATCAATGGAACCAGACAACATCCCAGGCTAATTACTAAGCAATCTAAAGCAATGTCTAGTGGAACCACTTGGCGTTCTCTTTAACCATAGCCTGAGAACTGACTATGTAGCAGAAGAGTGGAGAACTGCAAAAGTATTCACCTTGCACAAAGGGGGCCCATAAACTGACACTGGGAACTATAGATCCATAACCCTAACCAGCCTCATTTGCAAGGCCATGAATAAAAATCATCATGGGCCTTATCATCAACAACATAGGCGACCTTCAAACTCTTTTCCAACTTAGTTTAGCTTTTTTAAGGGTAGATCATGCTTGTTAAAACTGGTAGACTTCTTTGAGTATGTCTCCAAAGGCCTGGATGAAGGTAAGACAGTGCATACCACTGGTCTTGACCTGGCCAAGGCTTTTGACACAATTCCCAACTCAGGTATCATTGAGAAACTCAACCATCTGGGGATTAACCCTTATGTCATTAGATGGATAGTCCACTGGCTCACAGACAGAACTCACATTGTTAAAACTGGGGACTCCACCTCTATCAATTGTCCAGTCACCAGTGGCATACCACAAGGATCTGTACTGGGCCCGTTACTGTTTGGAATCTATTTTCCAGAAGGTCAAGCCAAAGTAGATGGCTTTTGAACTACCAAGTTCATTGATGATTACAAATTGGGTGCAATTGTTGAGTCTCCAAATGATGTTAACATATTACAGATGGGGCTAACAGAAACAAACAATTGGTGCCAAAGCCACGGACTAAAACTAAATGCAAAAAAGTTCATTATTATTCCCTTTGAAAAAGAGGAATAACCTGTTAATTCTTGTATTGACAACACCCCCCAAGCTCAAACCCAGTGGTGTGAGAACTGGGGAGCTCAAGTTGATAGTAATCTAAACTTCGAGTACCATGTCTCCACAGTGGTAAGAAATGCCTTCTTCATTGCACATCTCATAAGTAAGGGCATCACGTCCAGGTCTAAGGATGTTATAACTCCACTATACTCGACCCTCATTAGAACACTAATTGAGGAGAATGCCCCCTTTTGCATGTACATTACTAGACACCTGTAGAAGCTGGACAGAGGTTTATCAAAAGGAAAATACAGGGCCTCCAAACCATGCCATACATGAATAGATTGAAATCCATGTCACTGTATTCTGTATCTTATAGGCTGCTGAGAGGCGACTTGTGCCTAGCCTACAGGGCAGTCTCCAACCCTGCCCTAATGCAAATGCTGTACATCCACAAATCAAATAGGACAAGAGTCACTTACTCCAGGGATCTTCACCTAGCCTGTGACATTAACAGATCATGCTGGAGAAACAAATGTATATATTAATATATATATCCCAAAGATTGATGCTCCTTTCTAACAGACTCCCAATTCACATTAAGCAGGGGTCCTCAATGACCATATTCATGTGTAACCTGGACAATTGGATGGGAACTACAAATTCATCCTGGGGAAGGTGCCCATGACCCTTATGGACATAGGTTGTCAGTGCTGACCTTAGACTTGCTCTGCTAATAATGCCCATCTAGCCAAGGTCATTTGGGGTAACTTGGGTATAATGTGGCTAAGATTGTAAGAGTAACTTGAGTATAACATGGCTAGGCTTATAAGGGCTCTAGGACTGTTAGCCTAGTAACCTCCTACGAACCTATGAACCCATGAAGTAAAAGTGTTAGCGTATATCTTCTGCTATATGCTTTATCCTTTACACTGCATCACTAGCCTTAATATTAAGAAAAGAAAGATCCCCAGCCCCTCACTCACAAGTATTATTAACTATTCTTTCCAAATCAAGGTTTGAACTCTTAAGACTTAACTATAATGTACAACATATACAGTCATATGTTTACTGCTTTACCTAAACCCTAATAAACACAGTTGCCATAGATGCATAACAAAATCAATTTCAGCATCTGACATCTTGGAAAAGTGTATTTATTTATTTATTTTTATTTTACATTTGTTAACCGGGATAGTCTGACTGGACACAGGTCCATTTTCAGCGGAGGCCCGGGGAGAAAAGCTCCACATGTGGATAGTTACATAAGAGTTAAACAGTAGCAGTTTTATACAGTCACATATAGATACCAGTACAGAATTATAGGATTGTATGCATACTTGGAATACATACATACTTAAACTTAACATTGTAGTTTTCTTGTTCAAACTTAGACATTTTTAGTGGTACAAGGCTGAAAAAGGTAGCATGTCATTCAGTAGTACGATACATATGAGAATGAGACTAAGTCTGAAACACTGACTTTTTTACAGATAGCCAGGTAGTGAAGAGAGTGGTAAGCTGGTTAGTCAGGGTTGGTACAGGGGCACAGCCAGTGACTTTTTAGGAATTTTTTGAGAGATGTTTTAAATTGGTTAATAGTCTGGTTTGCTGTAAGTTCGGCAGGGATCCGATTCCGGATTGTTCCAACAGAGTTGCAAAACAATGAGTCACCTGCTGCGTTTTTATATTTAACAGTTTGTGCCAGTATTTTGACAGAAGACTGGAGAGTTTTTAGGTTACTGTAAGGGGTAATTATATTTTTGAGTATGGGTGTGCCTTCGGGCTAATGGAGGACTTTGTGGGCTATTATTAATTGATTATACTGGATTTGAGAGGGAAACTCTAGCCAGCCTAGAGATCGTAGGTTAATACAGTGGTGGGTTCTATATGCTGAGCCTATGGCAAATCTGGCTATGGTGTTGTAGCAGCTATTGAGTTTATTGAGGTCAGATTTACTCAGGTTTGTATAGATTGGGGAGGCATAAAGAAGGGTTGAAAGTAAATTTGTTCGGGCAATAACTGTCCTAGCAGATGGGGGTAGAAATGCCTTAATTCTAGCTTTTTGTTGACTGTTTTAATGATTTTGTCGATGTGAGCATCAAACTTCAGGTTATTGTCAACAATTACACCTAATAGTTTTGTATTACTTTCTGGGGAAATTATTGTGCCATTATTAGATGTTATGGTAAATGATGGGAGTGTAGCTTTCCGGGTGGGGGTGAAGAGTAGCAGTTTTGTTTTATTTGTATTCAATAGAAGACACCTGTCAGTGAGCCAGTTTTCTACTACACTGAAAGTATTTTGGGTTAAGGTCTGCAGGTCTAATGGGGAGGTGGCAGAACAGATTAAGGTAGAGTCATCTGCATATTGAATGCAGGTTACTTTGGGGATGACTGTATGAAGATCATTAATGAAGATGGAAAATAGGAGAAGTCCTACTAAGGATCCTTGAGGAACCCCAAGGGTGACTGGCAGTAGGGAAGAAAGGCTGTCCTTCCATAGCACAGCTTGTTGTCCACCACTTAGGTAGGACTGATACCAGCGTATTGCTAGGCTGTCTATGGCAAGAGGTTTTAGTGTTTGAATGAGTAGCTGGTGGTTTACCATATCAAATGCCTTAGATAGGTCAAGAAAGACAGCAAATGAGGGCATATTATTATTACGGATTTGATTTATTGTCTGAGAGAAGGATAGAAGGGCTGTGGTGGTACTATGCTGGTGTCTAAATCCATTCTGGGAGGGAGCTAGGAGATTGTGCAAATTGAGGTAATGAAGGGGCTCCTTGTGGATACATTTTTCCATAATTTTAGCCAGAGGGGACAGAATGGCAATGGGCCGGTAATTTGATAGATCAGTGGAGTTACCCTCTTTATGGAGAGGAATTACATAGGAAATTTTCCAAATGGAGGGGATATATGCTTCAGAGATGGTTCTGTTAATTAATATTGAGATGGGATACGCTATTGCATTTGCAGCCTTTTGAAGATATTCAGCCAGGACTAGGTCTGCTGAAAGGGTGGTGGGTTTCAGTTTCTTGATTAAGGATTGGATAAATGCTGTTGGTGCAGGTTGAAAGTTAAAAGATGGGTGGTTATTGGATATGGGGTTAATAGGGTCTAGGTTGTTGGAGCCTAGTTGGTTGGCAAGGGATTGTATAGTTTCTGTAAAGAAGGTGTTGAAGGTGTTGGCAATATTTTCTGGAGACTTTTGGAGGATAGACGCAGGGGTAGGGGTAGTAGTATTACCTGGATGGAGAAGATTGTTTAAGCTGGACCAAAATTTTTGTGGTTGATTTTTATGTTTACGTTGCAGGTTACAGTAATAGTCTTTTTTGTCTAAAATTACAGACTTCTTAGTATCATTTCTTAGCTGTTTATATACTGGTTGATCCTTAGGGTTTTTATTGGTTTTCCAAGATGACCAGGCTTTATTTCTATTCATGATTTTTGTCTAGGTTCTTTGCACAGCCACAGTGCTACTTTTTTCTTTGTTCTGATGGTCCAGGTGGGTGCATGATTGTTAAGGATTGTAAGAAATGTGGAGGTAAAGTGCGATACTGCCTCGTCTAGTGGGAGTAGTTTTAGTCTATTCCAGTTACATGTTTGAAGTTCTAATTGGAATTTGGTTTGATTGACGCTCTTATTGTTCCAGATAGTTCTGAAGCTAGATATTTGAGGGGTATATTTTTTTTGTCTGAGTATATATGTTAGGAGGTGATCACTTATTTCCTCAGGTTGGGTGCCTGTCTTATACATTTGGGGAGGGTTATTAATGAGAATCCAATCTAGTATGCTTTCTTTGTTATTGGGCTTACTAGTTCTGGTGGTGGAAGTTATGACGTGGGAGAAACCATACAAAGTTATGTGGTAGTAGGGAAGTCTGAGGAGCAGGTGTTCCAGTCTATATTAAAGTCACCTAAAACAATAGTTTCTTGTGGGGATTTTATGGGCAGCCACTGTAGAATATCTTTAAGGATATTGGTGTTGTTGCCAAGTGGGATATAAATGCAGCCAATGTTTATAGATTTATGCTGGTTAATTTGTAGTTTTGTAAAGAGTATTTCAGCTTTATCAGCTTGAAGAATGTGTGGAGAGTTGGAAATAGTTACATTAATTGAAGATTTATATAAGACAGCTACCCTGCCTCCCTTCTTTGAGGTGCAGTCCAGTCATATTATGTTGTAACCTGGAGGAGTAACTTCATTGTCAGTGGTGGATGGCTTAAGCCAGGTTTCTGTAAGACATAGTATATCTGGGGAGTGTACTGCTAAGAGGGCATGCAGGTAGAGGATTTTATTATTTAGGCTTCTGATGTTTAGGTGGCAGATGAGGAGAGAGGTAGAGGAGAAGTTTACGTTTTGCAGGCTAGAGCGGATATTATATATTGGGTTGGATGCTTCTGATGGGGTTGGTCCTGGGTTGGGGTGGATGTCCTCATCCATTGTGAGGTTAATTTGAGAATAGATTATTTGTTTTTGAAGTTTGAATAATAGTTTGTAGTAGTGTTTAGTTCCAGGGTTAACATAACTGACTCGAATGAGCTGTTGAGTTATTGTAATATGGGAGTTGGAAGGGAGGGGGAGTAGTGGCTGATTAAAGTTATGTGAAAGAGCATGAGTATTGGTCTGTGATCTGTGATAGTGGGAACCTGGAAGGGAGAAATGTTCATAAGCTGTGATAAAATACATAATTATCAGCATGTGTAAAAAGTAGTAGGAGGGCTTTGAATTGAAAGGTGGGGTTGAGGCTTGCAGAGGTATTGAAGAGGTTTTGCAACTTACAATTGTTTAAGAATGGGGGTGAGAGGGTAGTAGATGAGGGTAGAGTAGAGAAATAGGGAGGGTGTTGTGGTTAGGGTGGGTCTAACAATTGCTGATTGGTTGTATAATTAAGGGAGTGGCAGTTGTGGTTATAAATTTAGCACATCTAGGGGCGGGAGGAATTTTGAGGCAGGGTGTGGTGTGGAGCGAGCACGAGCAGAGCGAGGGCGAGTGTAGCAGGGCTAATGCAAAGAAACCAATTAGTAGTGGGAAACTATCAACACATTAAGTACAATGAGGTATTTTTTGTTTGTTTTAAATACTTTCTTACCCTTGTTTTTGCCTTCAGTATACAATTTTTACGTAGTATACTGTTAGTAATCACTTTTTGCAGCCTTTTCTCACATTAAGCTTTCTTCTGCTAATTGTCTGCTATTTTTGTATGGAGCTCAAGAGTTTAAACCCCTGCTTCAGGTTTATGCTATGTAATTTTAAAAAGTTAAATCAATCATCTCTCTTAATCCCACATTTTTTAACACCTTTACTGATTTGTGACCTAAGACGTAGGGATATATATATATATATATATGATTTATATACATATATATATATATATATATATATATATATATATATATATATATATATACATACACACATATATATATATATATATATATATATATATATTGTTATCGAACTCCCTCTAGCAAATTGCGCGACTTGCACCACATTACTGCATTTGGATTTAGCTATTGTTACTGCATTGTGTTTCTGTCTTCTGCTTTTACAGTTGTGTTTTGTGTAACCTGATGCTGATGCGTGCATGCAGGAAAGAAATTGTACTTTAATCTTAACACTTAGCTGCCAAGTATATTAACCTTTGTTATTATTGCCTAGTAAATGCATATATATGTCAGTCCTATGTACGATCTGATTTGTAGGTCAGAGTACCACTGTATTACATGCTGCTCATTTATTGTCTTTTTATTTATCTTTTCTCTACCAGCTTGTATAAGGTACTTTCTCCACTCTCTTAACTACTGGAAGTGCTCGTGTTTGGACTCCTAAGATCTGCTATACCCTCCGCCAAATCCTGCCTTGGGTTCCCCCCTGGGTTATCTAAACCACCCTGGACAACACCTCAGTAAACATCACTGTATGTCACAGTGTTTTGGTTTTTATTCAAGAGTATTTCTTATGCTAGTATTTGTCCTCTACTCTTGTTTTTTGTACTAGACTACTGCCAGTCACTGCCAGCAGTGAATCCCCCTCCCTGCTTAGTATAATTATCCTATCCCTTAGACTGCCTCTTTGTTTCACTAGACCCTTGCCTTCTTTATCTAGCCCTTAAGCTATCTGTGATTTTTTGTACCTGCCTTTCCCTTCTCCCACCTCCAGTGCTCTCCTCTCCCCCCTAAAGACATTCTAGTTTCTCCCTCTACCTCCCTTACTGATTATTTTTTGTGCTCTCCTTGACTCTTCTCTTCTTCTTGGTTGTCTTTCCTTTCTTGAGCCCTGACCACATCTCAGTCCCTTAGTCTTATTCAACAGTCTCTAGGCTGCACCTTTACTACCTCTACACTATTCTAGGTTTCTTTGAGCCTATCCAAAATGGTTTCTCTTTAGCCTCACCTATCCTTTGATTTTTTCCCCTATCCTCCACTTTACCCTTAGCTACCCTCCTTTTGCCAGCCTACTGCCACTGAATTACACCTTACTGATTGTTTTCACTCCCACTGCTCTCACCTGATTTTGTGTCTGCCCTTCACGCCCTCCCTACCCCCAAATCCCACCCACCCCTAGAGGTCCTTAACTTATAGCTCTCTAGACACACCCCTCTTATCTCCTACCCTATCTCCATCCTTTTATCAGTAGACCTCTCCCCTTAGCAACTATCTCTTCCTTATCTCCTCCTCCTCTTGCTCCACCCACCTCTAATCCTCCACCTCCACACTATCTTCTAGTTTCCTTTTACACCTATTTATTTCATTTACGTCATTCCCCATCTTTTAATTTCTTCCCTAACCAAGCCTAACTACACATTGTACCTGCTAACTGTCCTAGTATCTACCTGTTATTGACAACCTCTTCCCATTTGCTTTCTTCTTGTTTCTTTTCTTTCTTCATAATACACCACTCTACTAATTTAACACATACCTACTAGCTATTATACTTACCAACTCTCCCAAACTATATCAGTCCTAAGACTTACTCAACACCATGTCTCCAACACTAAAACCCTTTCTTATATACATCCTTCTCTCCACCACTGTTTTAGCCTCGCTTTCTATATCTTACTATATCACCTTCTTTGAAAACAACTCATTAAAGGAACAAAATCATCATCTCCAGCAAACACTACCATCCTCTTTTCTTACTACCCTTAATCACAGTAATATAACCTGCTCTGCCAATTATCTTCTACCAAAATACCACAGAACAACTCATATGACATTCTATGTTAACAAAAAGAATTGTAATAACTTGCTTAAAATCCTTAAATTCCTATCCTATTCCAATCATTACCTCCTCCTACATGGAGATATTCACCCAAACCCTGGTCCCTCTACCAAGGCTAACCTAAACACAAATAGACATCCACCAACTTTACCTTCACCATGCACTAAAATAACTAACTCCCTCCTTATAGCTCACCTTAATATCAGAAGCATTAATAACAAAGTTCATCACCTCCATGCTTTATTGGACTTGCATTCATTTGACATTTTATGTCTTACAGAAACATGGTTAAAACCCTCTACCCAGGACCAGGAAATAACCCCACCTGGCTACAACATACTCAGAAATGACCGTAAAACCAAGAAAGGTGGTGGGGTAGCCATCATCTATAAATCTAATCTCCAACTTACCCTCCATAATGAACTTTCATTAATAGACCCTAAAGCTGAATCCCTATCAACCAAACTCCAGATTAACAACAACAAATCAATCTACATAATTTGTATGTATCTTCCCCCTGGTAATAATACTCAGACTCTGGAAAACTTACTTAGTTCACTTTCCAACCAACAACCCCAAGAAACCATAATACTTGGTGACTTCAACATTGACTGGATAACCTGTTCACACCAGCACCCAACTAACCATATTAATCTCTATGGGTTCTCTCAATTAATAACAACTCCTACTAGAATCCATAAACAAAATAGAAAAGAAACAACTCTTGACTGGATCCTTATTAATAACCAACCTTGCAGTTATACTCCAGGAACCCTTCCAGATAATATTAGTGATCATATGCTTACATATGTGATAAGACAAAAAGTGAATATTCCACACATTCATAAACTGAAAACATCCCGCTCAAAAAAGTTCTTCAACCCAGATAACTTCCTTACTGAATTGCAGGCATGCGATTGGTCACCTCTAACTCATCTTGAACTTAACAAAGCAGTGACCTACTTTAATACAACCTTTCTTCAAATCCTTGATCATCATGCCCCTTTTCACTCTACTAGAATAAGATCCAAACCTGCTCCATGGCTATCTAAACAAACAAAAGAAAAAATGTTCCTTAGAAATCAAATCTGGGCCAAATGGAGAGGTAGTAAATGTGCATCTGACCACCTCCTCTTCAAACAATTAAGGAATGCTACCAAGAAAGATACTGTTCGAGACAAAAAGGCATATTATCTTCACCTTCAACAAAGCAGTCAAAAAAACCCTCAAAAATTCTGGTCAAGTGTTAATAAACTTCTTAAACCTGGACATTCACCTACTCCTACCCCTTCAGGCTTTCATCACAATAATGCTACACAGATCCCTGAAGCCTTTAATAAGTATTTTACAGAAGCCATTCAATCGCTAGCTAACTCATTACCCACATCTACTGCTTCATTACCAAATACCTCTTTACCCTCATCCAAGACCTTTCAGATTCAACCCGTTGCTACATCCCTTATTTATAAGCTCCTTAAAAAACTAAAACCTTGCACCCCATCTGCTGACAAACTACCATCCGAATACCTACAAATAGCTGCAAAAGCTATCAAATATCCAGTATCCATACTGATAAATAGGACTATCACTGAGGGAACAATCCCAACCTTATGGAAAATATCTCATATAATTCCCTACACAAAGGAGGCTCATCAACTGAACTCTCAAATTTTCGACCTATTGCCTTACTTTCCCCATTAGCCAAGATTATGGAAAGATGTGTTCATAAACAAATTCTTAACTACCTTCTTCAAAACAAACTTCTAGCCGACTGTCAACATGGATTCAGGCCATTCCACAGCACTACAACTGCCCTCCTTTCCTTCTCTGACACCATAAATATTAATAGAAACAAAATCATTTCTCCTCAGCACTATTCATAGACCTTTCAAAAGCCTTTGATATGGTTAACCACAATTTACTTCTTGACAAACTAAACCTTTATTCTCTCAGCCCACACTCACTACAGTGGTTTGAGAGCTATCTCCAAAACAGGCAACAAGCAGTCCTATGGGAGAACAACCTATCTTCCTTACTCCCAGTAAATATTGGTGTTCCACAAGGATCAATCCTTGGCCCCCTTCTTTTCATTATTTATCAATGACCTACATCTCAATATACCTCAAGCCACCTGCATTCAATATGCTGATGACTCAACATTAATCTGCACTGCTAAAAATATTCCTTCCCTCCAGTCCCTCACCCAAACAGTCTTCTTAACTGTCGAAAACTGGTTTATGCAACACTGCCTCCTCCTTAACCCCCAAAAAACTAAGCTTCTTCTTTTTACTCCCACTCACAAATCTCCCACACCTCTCTTTACTATCTCCTCAAATAATGCAACCAGTATCAACCCTGATAAGACCACTCGATTACTAGGTGTAACTATTGATAATAGTCTCAATTATGATGAACACATCAACACCACTATTAAAGCTGTAAACAAAAAAATTGGGACTCTCTACAGAATTAAACCCTTTCTGACCCCAGTAGCTAGAAAAAACATTGCTCAGACACACCTGATCTCCACCCTCTTCTATGCCTCACCTATCTATACTAACTTATCCAAAAATAACATTACCAAACTCTCTATCTGCTACAATAGCATAGCCAGATTCATTACTGCTACTCCCCTAAGAACACACCACTGTCTTAACCTCAAACAGCTAGACTGGTTAGAGCTAACTAACCACTTACTCTATCAACAACTACTCATCATTCAAAAGACCCTCTTCTACCCTGATGCCACCCCTAGCCTTACAAAACAGATAATCCCATATAAAAACCTAGCCACACTCCGTTCTGCTAACAAACTCCTAGTATCTCTAACTAAATCATATAATAAAGCTGGAGATTCATTATTTTCAAATTCCATAGGTAAAATATGGAATCAACTCCCTCAAGAAATTACTAATCAAAACTCTACCTCTCTTTTCAAAACACACATCAGAGAACATCTTAAAGCACAGTGGTTGTGTCCTTGTGCTAATCCCGACTGAAACCATGTCCTCACTTACCTAATTTTTCCTCCCCTTTCCACTTTCTGAGCTCCTCACAAACACTTTCAATAGTTTGAGATTTGTATCTGAGAATGTAGACTTTGCCAGCAACCTTTTTAACTTCATCTTGTGTTATTGTTTCTGTTTTAATAAGGCTAATACAGTAGTATATATTAGTAGTAGTGTTATAGTTTCTTTTTAATAAGTCTAATACAGTAGTACATATTATAAGTTTATCTCCTATTTTTAGTATCTCTTTTGTGTTGAAATTGAATTTTCTTTTTTACATTGTATTGTTTACTCATATCAATGCTTTATTGTGCCAATGTATTGTTTCTTGCCTGTACTGGAGCTTTTCTCCCCGGGCCTCTACTGAAAACGGATACATGTCCAGCTAGACTAGCCCGGTCAACAAATGTAAAATAAAAAATAAAAAAATATTGTTGTGTCTTTCGGCTTTTCCTGGTTAGGGGTCGCCATGGCGGAACTCCGGTCCGCTAATGATTGGCAGCAGATTTGTACGTGCCAGGTTGCCAGCTCTGATGCATAACCTTCAATGAAGGTATGCCCATTCACGTGTATCTCCACACAGAAAATGCTCTAGCTGAGAATCGAACGGGACAAGGTCTTACTGTGAGGCGACAACGCTACTGCAGCACCACCACCGCAGTATACACACACACACACACACATATATATATATATATATATATATATATATATATATATATATATATATATAAAAGAAAACAATCATATTAACATGTTCCCAACTACAAATATTATACATCACATGTATTGTTTTGTATAACTATCATAACTCCAACATTACATACATTGCTCAATTCCTGCCTTCCCTTAAACCTCACTTCTCTTCCAAGACATTTATTCTGCATGTATTGCTCCTGTAATTTCTATTTTTTTTATATAATTTGTTTCTATACTTTTCTAAAGATCCCTCTTCCAGGTTCTTTTATCTGCGTTATAATATTCAATACTTCAAATACAGTTCATTTATACTTTCGTTTTTTTTTTTGGCAGCCACCAGAACTAAACTTCACAACTCCTTACTATGTCTAGACAATTCAGATCCTGTATCCCAGCTCAATAAATCATTTCCTTAGTTACAGCCATTTTCTCACCCAGTATTTCAAGAGAGTACTCTATAGGCAATTTTTTTAATGTCTGCCAAATCATTACACTATCAGAACATATGTTTCTTTGAAATTATTAATAATAAGATTGTCACTGATGTTTGGCATTGAGTGAGAAAAAGTTAAATATCATGAAATGTTGAAAGATGTAGAAGTAAAATGTACTAGGATTTATGAGAGAAAATTTAGAAAGGTGGAAAGGGACGTAAAGGAGTACAAAAATAATACACAATACCCTAAACCAAAGAATACATGGGGTAATTTTTATAACAGACCACATGAGTATAGAGGTGAAAGAGACATGGGATATGACAAATTATCAGCTGAAACTCAGTTTAATAGTTATGACATACATGACCCTTTAGAGTTTCCCGCCCCAAGGAGATCAGAGAGACTCAAGAACAAGGACCCAGTAGACTACAGGTATGGTTATCAGAACCAGAGGGGTCGAAAGGCACCATGGAGGTAATTCCTTCAGATGAAATAGTGATTAATAAAAGTATGTTTAGTTACAATGGTTTTCACATTTTTAATTATACCCTTACTCCCATTACTAAGGGTCATTTCAACTTATTTACTAAAGGTTTTACTTTTATTCCTAATGTTAAGGCTAACATAGCGAATTTATTAGTGGATTTTAAACTTTTTATTAGGCAGAAAAATTTAGAGGTATTTTTTAATGGTAATATAAGAAAAAATACCACTATTTTAACAAAGAAGAGTACGTTTAATCCGCCCCTTCACCCCCAGCTTAGGAATTTTGAGGTTTTGGTTGAAAAGGAGCTAAGAGATAAACTTAAGTACAACAAGGTTAGTCCAAACCTGTCTACGGAAGAAATGCACACACTCAGTTTATGTAGTGAAAATAAAAATCTTAGAATCATGAAGCCTGATAAGGGGGTGGGTGGTTTTTATGGATTATATTAATTATGAGGCAAAAATGTTTGATTTGTTAAATGACCAATATACCTATGAGAGAGTGTCTATGAATGAAATTCATATTGCTTATAAAAAAACTTTCCCTCTGTTTGAATGATCTAGTTTTAGAAGGGCTTATTGACCTGGAAACATATAATTATTTGCACGTTGAACAACCCAAAGTGCCTTGTATTTTTGGTATACCAAAGGTCCACAAAAATCCTGATGACCTTCCTCTCAGACCTATTGTACCTGCGGAGGGTTCTATTACTGCTCCACTGGCAAAATATGTAGATGTACATCTCAAGAATGTGGTGATGGAACATCCTAATGTGTTAAAGGATTCTTGGGATTTTTTAAGGCATATTAATAATTTTAATCAGGTTGACACCTCTAGCTTTATCACTTTGGATGTTGTGGACCTTTTTATGTGTATTCTTCACGAGATAGGTTTAGTTTGGTTTGAAGAGTTTTTGGGAAGCAAGAATAATATTTCTTTTAAGGTATTTCATACATGCCTTGTTTTAATGGAATTGATTTTAAACAATAATTTTATATTCTTCAAGGGGAATATTTCAGACAATCTAAAGACATAGCTATGGGTGCCTACTGTGCACCTACATATGCCAACATCATTTTATTGTATTGGGAAGAAAAATTTGTTCACAATTCAAATTTTAAACAATACTGGAACTACTATGGGCGCTTCCAGGATGAAGTTTGTCTTTTTTGGAACAATACCCTGGAAAAATTCATGGAATTTTTTGATTATATTTCAAATACAACAATTTTTTTAAAATTCATTTATAAAGTAGATGGAGTTGAATTGTGTTTTTTAGATGTAAATATACAGAGAATGGGGGAAGGTTTTAAATCAAACATTTTTAGAAAAGATACATTTTCTAATGCTTACTTGCATTACACAAGCTCTCACCCACATTTTCAAAAAAGAGCAAAAGTTAAAGGTCAGTTGGTGAGAGCCAGTAGGATGACGTCAAACGATCAGGATTTTAATACTAAATGTGAATCTATTAAAAGTATGTTTGGAGCAAGGGGGTACCCAATAGATCTCCTAACCGCAGTTATTGTAGAGGTTAAGGAAGGAAAAATAGGAAGATTTGCTCCAATTTTGGGTGTACCCCTACCTACAGCAGAAGTACAAAATATTGAGGCAAACTCTGCTATTGCTACAACTTTAGAAAAAGGTTTTCATTCTGCCATGTTTACCACTTTTGATGGTGAGTGTAATCTGGTGAGAAGTATTCTTAGTAAAGAATGGAAAAAAATTTGCTAGTTTGTCTGACTTAAATCATATCTTTGAAAATCCATTTAAATGTATATATAGGAAGGGATGTAACATCAAGAATATATTGGAAGGGAAAAACTTCTTTAACCCCACTAATAATAATAACAAAAAAAGGGACACAAAAATGCGGGTGTTGCCCATAATGCATTAACATCAAGGAAGGTGATTCTATTTTTTTGAAAAAGAGGAACAAGTATATTACTACTCAAGGTTTTGCCAACTGTAATACCACAGGTGTGATTTATATTGCTGCATGTGGAATCTGTGACTCTTTTTACATTGGCAAGACCGAGAGGAAATTGAGGCAGAGAATTTACGAGCATTTATATGAGACAAGGAAAAGAAAAGATAATATTGCTCTGTTTAAACATCAAAACAATTGTGGCAAAGCTAAATTTCAGTTTTTTGTCATAGATGTAGTCCCACGAGACCCCAGAGGAGGGCCTTGGGAGACTCAGTTGGAATATAGGGAGCTATATTGGCAAATTATTCTTGATGCAAGTTCTGCCCCTGGTTTAAATGAAATGTTATCCTTGAAACCTGTGCTGAAATTGAGATCTGCTAAATTATAGTATGTTATTATAATAATATTTATATTTTTAAAGAATATTATATATGCAAGCATTTTATGGTTTATTTTAATAATAATATATGTATTTATTTTTTAACAAGAAGAACATGCATTTAATTTAATTTCCACAAGATGGTGCTATTTCATTATACTTTTGGTTTTAACTTTTAGAGTCATTCACCTTTAAGGTTCATGTCTTTCAATGCATTTTGCATGTGTAATTGAATTTGTTCACTCATTGGTTTATTCGAATTAGATTAGTTTATTTATTCATCAAAAGAAGAGAGGTTAGGCATCTGATGAAGTTACTGTGACGAAAACGTATGTGTTTTAACTTTACAGTGTTATTGTGCTGTTGCTTGTGCTCTGCAATTCCGTTTGCTGTGCTGTGCTGCTGTGATTTAGCTTGCTGTGGATTGTTTTTGTGCTTGTTCATTAAAGCAATTGTCCATTTTGCTGAGCTCCATGTGTGCCTTATTTTAGGTTTACTAGTTTTTATCTTGGGCACTCAGACCACTGGATTGGTACATATGTTTCTTTCCCATCAGACATCCAGCATTTGGTATCTACCTAAGGAAAAATTCTTTGGAGTCTGCTTGTGGTATAAAAATATCTATGTAAACACTTCCAAGTAAAAGTCCTAAATCTTCTAGACTTTCTTGCATATTTTGGAGCCATACAAATGTCCTCCTATTGTTTCCTTGTGAATTATTTATCTAATCTCTCTCTTCCCAATCTTTTCTAACCTCCTCTTATTGGTTCCTTTAGTTATCATGCAATATTTTATATGCCCTACTAATTATCATTTTTAACAGCAGCTTCTGCTCTAGATTCACCTAAAAACTCTACCATAAGCAGGGCTTTTACTTGGGATTCCTCTATCTCTTTTTCTTTGCCTACACTCTGATATTGATTCTTGTTAGGAAAAGGAAGTCTGTAGCCTGCAGCCCATATGTCATTTTGGCCTTTTCCCATTCTATTATCTTTCCCTCTCTAGTTATTTGCTCCTAATACCTTGGTTCCTTTGCCAGTTTTCTCTAGTAAATTGCTGTTTTCTCTTGCTTATTCACTGCACCCCTAATTGCAACTATCCCTATTGGCAAAATCTATTTTCTCCATTCTTGACCTGGCTTAGTTCTTAGAATACCTTCTAGCACTTTCTGAATATAATATTCTGTATGGCTGTTATCTTCCTTAATGATCCACATCCAAAATCCCACTGTCACTTTTATTTTTTGAATATCCTCTGCTTCATCATCATCTCTTTGCACTTTGAATGTTAGCTTTTTAATTGTGTATATGAGCCTTTATGGTGTAGCTCTAAAATATCCCTTCAAATCAGGTAATCCTAAACCACCTTGCTCTATCAGAAGGATCAAGCTATCCCATCTGACCCTTCTCCTCTTCCCCTCCCAGATAAGCTCCTGCAACTAAATTATTGTCCACAATGTATCCTCTGGTTGATAAAAATATGCCTAACCTGTATATAGAATTAAAGGGACTAAACATATTTTCACTGCTTGTATCTTGCTATCCATATCCATAAAGTAGACCATCCAGTTTTTCAGCCTTTGTATTATGTTTAGTTCAGTCTTTTCCCACATATCCATATCTGCCATAACAGAATCCTTTTTAAACCATAATCCTAAAGACTCGAATCCATCTTGATCAAACTTGAAAGCACGAAACAACAAAATAGCGAAACGGCATATAAGCGATTTCTTTCCCTGGGAAAGAAGTTGCTTGACTGCCTTCATTACTTTGCCATTTTCCTCACTGTAGTGCAATCTCGGAGTTGGTATATTTAAGTAGGGGGGTGTGGGGGGCACAACCTCCACATTGGGGGGTGTGGGGGATGAAGTCCCCTACTTTATGTAATGTTTTAAAGTTTTTATTTTTATTTATTCAGGATTGTAAGCTTTCACTTACATGGGGTTGATAAATCAGCATTCGTTTTTCCAAGCATTCGCTGATTTAATATAGACCCTGCACTTTTTCATGTGCCCATAAATATGGGTATTGCAGAATCAATTCATGTGTGGATACAAACTTTGCAGCTATAGCCTTTGTTTTATCTTTATTAATTTTATATCCTGAAAAGACTTCAAACTGTCTCAAAATGTTTCATAACACCAAGGTTTCCTTGTCCATTTTTATCAGGTACAAAAAATATCATCTGCAGATGAAGCTAACTTTTCTTGATTACTGTATCAATTATATCCTTGAATTTCTGAGTCCATTATTTTCATTGCCAGTGGCTCTATATATAAAGCAAACAACAAAGGGGAGAGAGAACAACCTTGCCTGGTTCCTCTGTTCAAACACAACTTGTCAGAGAGGAAGCCTCCCACTTTGATTTTTGCCTCTGATCACTCATATATCCTAATTAATCTTACTATTGTATCAGGCAATGCAAATTCTTCCCTTGGCCTACTCATAAAATTTCAGCTTACTTTGTTGAATGCTTTCTTTGCATCAGGACCAACCAACAACACCAGTATTTTCTTACATTTTTCTTCCCTCTGAATCATCATTGTTCTGTTAATGTTGTGAAATGTTTGTCTCCCCTCCACAAAACTACACTGATCCATATTCATCAATATTGGCGACACTTTTGCCATTCTTTTAGTTACTGTAGACATAACCGCTTTATAATCATGGTCTAAAATTGAGATAGGCCTATATGAAGTTGGGTCTAATGGGCCTTTGCAGTCTTTAGGTATTACAGCCACCACAACTTTCTTCCAAGGTGTTTCTGCTTCCCCTCCCTTCCCTTTAAAATAATTCTTAAACAAAACCTTCCAGATCTTTATCACTTTTCCCTCCTACTTTCAAAATATCCACAGGAATACCATTTATTCCTGGAGACTTTCCTGCAGATTGATTAGCAGTCACTGTTTTTAATCTCATCTCCTCCTACCTTAAATGTTAATTGTTGAGCCTTATTCACCTCTAAACTTGGCATACTTAAGTCTTCCATAAATATTTTCATTCATGCTCTTTCTTGATTTCCACTTTTTTTTGCTTTATATAAATTTTTCTAAAATTTCCACAAAATCTCTAGTGTCTCTAAAGGATATCTGGTTAATGTTATGTTTTAGGCTCCTTAAGTGTGGCAACAACACTTTCTTATGTCTAAGCTATTGTGCTAAAAGTCTTTGTGCTTTGGAGTTTTTATCAAAAAATAGATGCTTAACAGCAGTCTTTCTAAACTCATGCATATTTTTGAGGTAGTCCCTTATTTTCTCTTTAGCACTCTGTATTAGCACCTTATCTTGTTCTGTGAGATTCCCCCTATTCTCCAATACTTTAACCTTTGTCAGCACCTTCAAATAATTTTTGTTACTTCTTAACCATATCCCTTTTTCTTTTATTTCTATCCTATTTTAAACTCCAGATTAACTGTATCTCACTCACTAGCTATAGCTTCTGCTGACATTTCTGTCTTCTCTAATAACTCTTGAATAACTTCCACTACTCATTACTTAAACTCCTCTTGTTTTAACAGGTGGGGTGGGAAGCACTAGTGTCTCAATTTTACATCATTACCCTTCTTTATATTTTAGTTGTTATTGGCACATAATCTGAAATAGCTACTGGATGCATGTCAAAGCTTTCAATTAAATGCATTTATTCCTGTGAAATATAATTTCTGTCTAGTGTAGCCCAATTATTGTACCTTGGGGAATACTATGTAAATTATGTTGTAGTGTCTGCTACTGAATCCATATCTTCCATACCGAATATTTTCATACATTTCTTCAGAAATCCACTCTCATTTGTTACATTTCCCTTCCAGGTCCCCCAGATACATCTTCTCTGTTGCAAATAAAGTTCTGGTCCCCAGTTATAAGTAATATTCCCTGCTGAAAGCTGATAATTTCTATCAAAGTTTTTTAAGCACCATAAAAGCAGTTTTATTTGGAATATAAATACATGCCAGTGTAAACCTCCTCCCTTGTGAGTAGACTCTTACTACCACAAATCTAGCATTATTATATTTTCCCTCTTCACCTCTTCTATCATTATCAGAGTTCCTTTAGTAATTAGTATAATTGCTCCCTATTTCCATTGTTCCTGATATTCTGCTGAATATCCATCCTGAAATCCATTCTTTATCAAATACACATTTCCTTATTTTCAGATGTGTCTCCTGTAGCATTGCTATTTGCAATTTGCAATTCTTAATATAATTTAATACTCTTACTTTTTTTGTTTGCACCTGTGAGGCCATTCATGTACCAAAATAATATGGATAGTACAGCCATTATGATAAGCAGTTATTATTCCCACATATTATATATGACAGCTTCTTAAATGTCTATTCCCAGTTTTTGTGTTGCATGCACCCACTAATATTTGGAAAGTTGATCTTTTATACAGTTGTTTCCTGTCATCTCCATTTGAAACCAATTCATATTTTGTAAAAATTTTCCTTTTACTGGAAACTCACAAACAAAAAAATACAAAACAAACCCAGGACACCGCATAGTCTATTACCTTTAAACAAACACACAGGACTATGTACATTTTCAAATAATGAAGTTTAACCCTAATTGTAGAACAATTGTCCCAGAGCAACAGCTGCACCCACAGGCATTGCCTAACCTAGAATTAAGGTTGCTCATGCTATGCTGTATATTACAGTATGTGCTCCTACTTACACTAATTGCTGTTTGTTCTTGCCTTATCTTTATTCTTTTGTTACATGTTGAAAAACTGCTTGTATACTTTTAGGAAACATTAACTTTTAGCCTTAAGAAAACGTTCACTGGCTTTGTTTAAAGAAGACTAAATTATATAGTATTTTAGTAAGTGTACTGAAGAACTAGATAACAGGAACACTACTACCTCTTCACTTTCAGCAATTTCAGTCTTTATTTTTACTAAACTGCTTATCCTTTTATCTTTTGATTTTACAATTCCCTCAGCAAACAATGCCCAGCACTTGTAGAACAGAGAGAGTGTGTGTGTGTGTGTGTGTGTGTGTGTGTGTGTGTGTGTGTGTGTGTGTGTGTGTGATTTTAAGAAACATTTCCAGATGTAGGTGTGTGCATATAAATAGTGAGCACAAGCAGGCAGCACTGCCATTTAGAGACAACAGCCAGAGTGTTAATATGTATGAGTGTAGTGGTCAGTCTGTTTATAAGTTTATTTAAGTTTAAATTACAAAGCCTCATTCTTGATGTGTTTGTGTGTAATCAAGGTGTTTGAATTAATCCCACAACTGTTGGTCTATTTTATCCTGATCAGACCTGCGACAGAACTCTTGTGATTTATTACCTGTACCTGTAGTCATCATATCTCTAGGAAAACTTTAGAACAGAATGCACACCTGCCCTCAGCTGCAGACTTCTCGACTCACACTGAGCATTTATTTGCTGAAGAATAACTTTTCATTACATTCACATTGTTCTGTTATTTTTAAAGCCCACATGCTTACACACAAAAAACTTGTTATTGGATTAAGCCAGGGTCATTAATCTAGATATGCAAAAGTAAGAGAACATATATCGACTCTGCATATATTAATCGGTGCACTTGTATACCCCATCTCCCACCCCAACAGTGCAAGATTACAGCATATTAAGTTAAAGATGCTTTTGTCTAGCCTTTCCTCTCTTTTTACATTATACTGCCTACATTTCCTAAAAGTGAAAAAGAAAAAAGTACTTGCTTACTTTAGCAACTTTTTCACTTGCAACAATCAGACAATGATTTACTGTACACCATGCAATTTATATCAGGAAAAGATGTATACAAATATTGTTAAGAACAAAAATTGTTTTACTTACACTTACTTTTTTTTCTTTTAGCGTTCTTCCAAACACTAATAACATGATGTGGGGTATATGCCCTTCAGCACTCCCACAAGTTTAACAGTCAGAAAAAGACCAGTCTTTCTCAGGCACTTTTTCTTGTAAAGCCTTGCTTTACAAATATTATTGATGCTTTATAGTCTCACATTTATTCATTCATTTCAGTGTTGCTGGTCTTCTTATTGTTCATCTCTGGAACATTGGAAAAGGTTTCATTGGCAAAGTCATTCTACTGGCTTTATTATCAGAAGAATTAGAAGCAGAGTCATCTTCAGTTTGTTTTTGTTGGACAAACTTTTGTATTTCCTTGTTAGCCTGTTCTAAATCAAAAATTATTTTGATCCTCCAGCAAAAATATTCTGAAGGCAGCTGAATACAGTAGCTTGAATCTTACACTTGACTCTCGACATTCCTTGATTGCTGGGACAAATTTGCTTCTCTTCTACCTGGTGTACAGTAAATAATTATTTCCAACAAACACTCTACTGTCTCATTTTTAATACTTTCCTTTCTGTCACACTTTTGTCAGGATCATCTCTTTCTGTTGGTATGATTGCATCTTTAGAAATACATGTCATGGCTGCTTTCTCATGGCCAAGTTTGGAGCATACACACAATCTGCACTTTCTATTAAAAAAATCTGCCGAGGAATACCAGTCCAGATGCTTATTTGATCTTTCATAAAATTACTACAGTCAGTTTCTTCCAGTTTCTCAGATAGAGCAGAAAATCTCAGTTTTTGTCTGCATTATCTGTCCTCTAAGTCTACATTTCCAAAACAGCTTTTCTTGGAGAGTCACATACTCAGCCAGCCTTTTCTTCATTTTGACCTTAGACTTTTGCAGTTTTATCAATTCATCTGAATATGTGTTTAAAGCTTCTTCCATTTTCCAGCCATTTGTTATTTAAGTTGATGTACTCCTTCCATGTTTTATTTATTTTATTTAGGTCTGAGAACATTTCATTTATTTTTTCCTTTAAATTACAAGAAGCCATCTATTGTACTAAAGCTGGAGCTGGAACTGCTTTTTGCTGAACAGTTACAAGATTCTTCCCAGTCAGTGTTTTCTCTACACCTTTTCTAGTTGGTTTTCTTTTAGGATCTCTGCATTTCTTCTTTGCTAGCATCCAGGAAGTATACTTACTAGTGAATAACTGAATTCTACAAAAAACACCAAAATTGCTAACCTTTAAATCTGTTTCTTTTTTCACACTAGTAGAGCTGAAGTTAAGCTATTGATCAGTGTGCAGACATCTTAGTAGACCTTTTGATCCTACAGTTTGAGATGTTAAAATATAAAGCTGGTAAGTAGTTTGATCATTGCATAGTACATAGCACCCAGTCTTGCATCTCCCAGTGGTGAAAACAAATCTTCTAAAAGCAGGAGAAAATATAACAGCTTTAACTGGGAAACTTACGGCATGGCTACAATGTAATTAATGGAAGGATATAACTCGGTGTTACACATCATGCATGCAACAGACCTGTCTCATGCGTTTTATTCAAAAAGCTTAATGTACAGCAATCCCTTCACATATGGAACAGAAATTTTATGTTAAAAAAATGAATATGTAACAAGCACTTCAAATGCAGAACAGGGAATTTTTGTGAAACTTCATGAGGAAATGCGGTACCGGTGGCTGATATGACCCAGTAGTTTTTACCATACACTCTTTAGAACTGTAAAAACTGTTGCTGTTAAACTTGTACCAACATATATAGTACTAGTCAAGAATCAAAATAAAATAAAATGCATTCCCATCCATTGTTCAAGTCAGAGAGGTTAGCTATATCAAAGTCAGTGGAAAAGATTACTCTTATAGGATGTGGTCTTTATACAGCATAACTCTAATAAGGGTAATTGTGGTAGATGGGTGGTAATTTAAAGGATTACATGATACCATCGTCTCCACAAAGACTGAATGATAGCAAGAACGTGCACATGTCTGTTTCAGTCATCAATCCACAAAAAAAAACAACCTGGCTCCAAGACTATAAAGGGAATATGCCTTACTGTCATGGGTAAGCACTTCCAACTGTTGCATTCAAGTTTAACTGCACAGTGTTCACTTACAGAGCTGAATCCTTGGCTCGGTAGTCCTAGGCCAGTACCTAACTCCTTTCTTTGTGACCTAATTTTTTTCTAATGCCCCTTTATCTACAGTAACTGCCTTTCATGCTCACAGACCCATATATGCATGCCCACACACACTTACTCACACACACACACACACACACACACACACACACACACACACACACACACACACACACACACACACACACACACACACACACACACACACACACACACACAAACGTATGTATGCACCCACACACATATGCACACATTTCCCAGGGAAGCCTAACAAAATTCCCCAATTTGTCACAGTGCTTTTCCTGGCTTGTTGGCACTGCCACCAGTCTGGAAGAAGCAAACTTCCAGTTACCTACTACTTTTAAATAATGCAGGCATTTGTCATACAGCTTGATAACCAACAGTGCAAGTAATAGTCACTCTTTTCTCAGAAAAACAGCAGTGCACAAAATATTCTTATTATAAACAAATACCCACACAAGAGCTTAAAGGTAAATAAAGTATATTTACTTCAATAATAAATAAATAGTGCAGAAATTATTCTTATAATAATGTAGTTACACTTGAAGATACCTTTCACTGGCTAACATGTCACTACCCCCAAGAAACCATACTACTCAGAGACCTTAACAGAGACTGGAATACCTGTTCCTCAGACTCCCCAACCACCCATGTTAGCCTGCATGCATTCTCAGAAATCATCACAACCCCTACCAAGATAGGAAAACCAAACCAAAAAGAAAACATACTTGATTGGGTACTTATAAATAACCACCCCCAATTGTGCACCTCTGGGACCCTCCCTGATGACCCAAGCGATCACCTGCTCACCTATATTATTAAGCACAAAGAAATCAACTCCCACCAACGTTTACTTAGAATGGTAAGAAACAAAAAATACTTTAATCCCATCAAATTCCAACAAGAGCTTAACTCATGTAAATGGTCAATTCTAAAACACCTCTCCTTAGATGAAGCCGTCCTATAATTTGACAACAAATTCCTAGAAATCCTAGATTCTGATGCGCACGTTCGCTCAACAAGAGCTAAGGCAAGAACTGCACCATAGCTATCCAAAGAGTCTAAACTAAATATCACCCTTAGAAATAAGGCATGGGCATTATGGCAAACTACTAAAGACCTCCAAGATCACATTAAATATAAGCAAATAAGGAACAACACTAAAAAAACATTTTACAAGACAAAAAAGCTATTACTACAAACTACAGGTAATTAATCAAAACAAGCCTCAGAAGTTCTGGGCAGGTTTAAATAAACTATTACATCCTGGCCAGACTTGCACCCCAGTCCCTGCAGCCACCATTGATAAACCTATTAAGGAAGTCTCTGACAGTTTTAACCGTTTCTTTACTGAGACTATTCAAGCCCTAGCGAGCCAATTACCCTCCAGCCCCCCTTGTTATGAAAGTAATACCCCCAGAAACCAACATGCATTTAAATTCCAACCAGTTGCCACCTCACTCATCTGTGCCTTCATTAAAAAACTAAACCCAACTACACTCTCTGCTGACCAACTCCCTGCTGAGCAGCTACAAATAGCAGCCGAAGCCATTGCCTACCCCATCTCGATACTAATCAATCAAACAATAGCAGAGGTCAAAATGCCTTCTATTTGGAAAATATCCTATGTAATCCCACTTCACAAAGGGGGTAGCTCTACTGAGTTATCCAGTTATAGGCCAATAGCAATACTATCCCCACTTGCAAAAATTATGGAAAGATGTATCCATAGACAACTGATGTAATGACCTAACTCAGAACAACATCATGGCAGATTCCCAGCATGGCTTTCATCCTCACCACAGCACTACTTCAGCCATTCTTGCCTTCTCCAATACCATAAACCATAATTGCAATAACAATACCATATCCTCTGCCCTCTTCTTGGATCTCTCCAAGGCATTTGATATGCTGGATCATCAATTACTTATCCACACCCTGAAAACTTTCTGCCTAAATACTACAGTCATTCAATGGTTCCAGTTTTATCTGAATAATAGACATCAGGCTGTCCTTTTACAAAACAAACTTTCTAAACTCCTACCCAACCCACTAGGTGTACCCCAGGGATCCATACTAGGGCCCCTTCTATTCTCCATCTGCATTAATGACCTCTATTCTGCTCTCCCTAAAGTCAGCTGTGTCCAATATGCTGATGACTCCACCCTGATTTGCTAGGCCACATCTCCAAATGAACTGTGGTCAGCTACACAAACCACCTTTAACACAATTGAAAACTGGCTTTCTGGTCGTTGTCTAACCCTAAATCCAAAAAAAAAAAATAACTGTTGCTTTTCCTCACCAACACATAGGTCTACTGAATTCACTTTTACCATTAAATCCAACAAAGACACAATAATCTCCCCAGACTCCTCTACAAAATTGTTAGATGTTATCATTGATACTAATCAATGGGGGGTATCCATATTCATCAAGGACACACACACCTCAAGACTGGTGGCAACGCACGATGCATCGGAGACCATCCAGATGCAATTAACCATAGGCAAGACTGCGCTGCAAATTGTAGCATGTTACAGGCCACCCTCACAAACTCAGGAACCTCACATGGCCTTCCTGAAAACACTAGAGGGAATAAATGTATCACCAAACACCATCATACTAGGTGACTTCAATTACCCTAATATAGACTGGGAACACTACTCAAGCCCAAACACCCTAGCCCAAACGTTCCTAGAATTCATAAACTCAAATGCCATGGAACAACTAGTCACCATCCCCACAAGAGGAGAAAACATACTTGATCTCATCATCACGAACATGGGAGCACAATGTTCAACACCGAAGTATACCCCTCACTGGTGAGATCAGATCACAAACTAATCTCGCTGGAGGTCCTCATCCCACCCCACCTGAAATAAAAAGACCACAGTAAAGAACTTCTCGAAGCCGACTTCACACTTCTAAAGACTAGTGTGGTCTCCTTTAAGGCCCCGAGCTGGCAGAAAACAGTACTCAAGCCGCTGAATCACTTACAAATGCCTTCTACCAGCACCTGCAGGACTGCATGGATAAGGCAATCCCAAGCAAAACAAAGACTCTTTGTACCAAAGGCAAGCGTCCAGTCTGGTGGACCCCAGCCATAAACAAACTCTACAACAAAGGAGGAAGCTACTACAAGATAGAGCAAAATCCTTAAAGGTAAGACACCCTTGATCACTATAAGTAAAAACTAAGAGCTCTCATAAAATCATCCAAAGCAAATTTTGAGAGAAAAATAGCTAAAGACTCAAAAGACAATCATAAGGCCTTCTTTAGCTATGTTAGAAACCTGGGAGGAAACTCCCAAATATGTTCAGAACTAGTTCAAAATGATGTGAAGATTACTGATCCTACAGACATTGCCAACATACTGGCTGACAGGTTCAGTGCAAACTCCCAAAGGAGAGATATCTATACCAAGCGATTGCAGCCCCCAAACATCTCCAAGCCCAAGTGAGAACTGCTCTCTCCAAAGCAAAAACACAGCATCCATGGGACCTGATGGTGTCCCGGCTGTGTGCTCCACGAACTCAATGAGGAATTAAACCCACAGCTAGGACAGCTGTTTAATCATAGTCTTACCTCTGGATACGTACCCAGGGAGTGGCGCACTGCAACTGTGGTCCCACTTCACAAAGGCGGTGCCTCCACCGACCCTGGAAATTACCGGCCCATTAGCTTGACAAGCCTTATCTGCAAAGCCATGGAGAGGATCATAATGGACCTCATAAATAAAGACATAGGGAATTTGCAGACTTTGGATCCATCCCAGTTTGGCTTTGTCAAAGGCAGATCATGCCTGCTAAACTTGGTTGACTTTTTCGAAACAGTCACCAAAGCCATTGATGAGGGAAAGGCAGTCCATACAGCCTACCTCGATCTGGCAAAGGCCTTCGATACAATACCCCACTCGGGTATCATTGAAAAACTCATCAGCTTAAATGTTAACCCATACATCACAAGATGGGTTGCAAACTGGCTGAGTGACAGAACCCACAGGGTCAGAGTTGCTGGCGCCATGTCAGACTCAAAGCCTGTCACAAGTGGTGTACCACAGGGCTCAGTCCTGGGCCCACTCTTGTTTGGCATCTACTTTTCCGAAGTACAAGCAAACACAGGAGGGTTATGGCTGACAAAGTTTGCAGATGACTGCAAACTGGGCGCCATAGTAGAAAACACATCTGACACAGATATCCTTCAGAAGGGTCTCACAGAAACGGATAACTGGTGCCAGAGCCATGGCCTAAGTGCCAAAATGCCTTAAATGCCAAAAAATGCATAGTCATACCCTTCGGGAAAAACAAGGTTACCCCTAGCTACCAAATAGGTGGCAATCCACTGAGCACAGAAGAAGTTATCAGGGACCTGGGGACCCAGGTTGATAGTAGTCTGTCATTCGACACCCATGTAGCTAAAGTAGTTAGGAAGACCTTCTACATTGCCCACCTTATCATGAAGGGATTCTCATCTAGATCAAGGGAGGTCATAGTCTCCCTATACTCATCACTCATCAGACCAATGATTGAGTACAATGCCCCATTCGGAATGTATCTGACCCGACACTTGCAGCAGCTGGAGAGGCCACAAAAGTTCCTCACCAAAAGGATAAAGGGTCTCAAACATCTGTCCTATGCTGCCCGACTGAAAGAACTCCAGCTCTATTCAGTCGCTTACGCTTGCTCAGAGGTGACCTTTGCCTAACATACAAGGCCATGTCAAACCCAGATTTGATGAATATGCTTCACCTCAAAAATCTAGATCCGTCAGAGCCACAAGGGCGGGAGACTTAAACCTCGACACGGCTATTAATAGGACGTGCTGGAGGGATAGATTCATCACCCAAAGACTCCCTATGCTGTGGAACAAAATCCCGGTATCTGTGAGGCAGAGCACCTCGCTGGCCTTGTTCAAGAGAAATCTTGACCAATGGATGGGAGATCGCAGATATACCCCAGGGATTACCTCAGTGTCACTGCTCGACAGAGGCACAGCAAAATAATGGGTATAGTTCCCCATACTAAAGGGGTGGCGTAAGCCACAAAACTATGGGCAAGGCTTGTAAATGCCCTCGGGCAGATAGCATAGTATGAACCTATGAACCTATGAACTTGCATGTTAATCAAACCATTAAGACCATCAATAAAAAACTAGGCTCACTTTACAGGATAAAAGCCTGCTTAACCCCTCCTGCTAGATGTGCTATAGCTCACTCTCACCTACTTTCAACTCTTCTGTATGCATCCCCAATACTCTCTAATCTAAACAAATATGTCCTTAACAAACTCTCTGTCTGCTATAACCATATTGCCAGATTTGCCACTGGCTTGCCTGATAGGACTCATCATTGTTCTCACCTAAACCAGCTTGGGTGGCTAGAATTACTTAGCTTGATCCAGTATAACCTCATGATTACTGCCCATAAAGTCCTTTACAATCCAGATAACACCCTTAAAAATATTATCACCCCCTATCACAATCCTTGACCTATTCGATCTTCTAATAAATTACTAGTCCAGACTATCAAAACTAAAAATTCTGCCGGTGACTCTATCTTCGCTAACTCTGTAGGCAGATCCTGGAACTCGCCCATCCGAAATTACTTTGCTCAACTCCCTGAGTCAATTCAGGACTAGACTCAAACAACATAGGTTCATAGGTTCATAGGTTCATACTAGGCTCTGTCTGCGGGCATTTACAAAACTAGCCAGCCCAGTGTTTGTGGCTTACTCCACCCCTATAGGATATGGGGAAATTATTTGCTGTTTTTGCTGTGCCTCTGTTGAGCAATTGACACTGAGGTAATCCCTGGGTATATCCTGTCCTCCCATCCATTGGTCAAGATTTCTATTTCTGCTGGGCAGCATATGCCTCTGCCTCTATACATATTATTTATTTTATTCCATAGGAGTCTTTGGGTGATGAATCCCTATCTCCAGCACATCCTATTAATAGCCATGTCACTTGTCGTCCTTTTGTGGCTCTGGCCGGCTCTAGATCTGACACTAAACTGGCTATGTCAATGCAGCAAACCTGACTAACTCTCCTTGATGATAAGACAAAAACAGCAATTTTTTAGTTTACCTGTAGCACTATCCTGACCTTTACTTTGTTTAACTCTAAATGTGTTTAGGTACGTAACCACTGTATATATTGCATCTGTAACTTACTGTATGAGGTAATAACAGTATTTCTAGCTGACGTGTGTTACTTAATGTTGACCTACTCTCAGGATTTTCTTTAACTATGGAACATTCTAAAATTTGCCTATGAATGTAACCTCTGTAAATACTGTATCTTAAACTTAACTGCTTGCATAGATATGTAAACTATTGTAATTACTATATTCTATAATCTAAATTGCTGACCTTGGAGCTTTTCTCCCTGGGCCTCTGCTGAAAATGGACATGTATCCAGTCGGAATATCCCGGTGAACAAATGTAAAATAAAATAAAAATAAATAAATAAAAATAGTGCAAATACAGAGTAAAATAAACATAGGTTAGTACACATGAAGAAAATTAGAAGACACAATAAACACATGTAGAATGTCAGCAGAAGAATCAAATTAGAGTACTTTTTCTGCCATACAAGTAGGGTTGCAGTTTTTGCAAAGGTTTTGCATGATTAAACCAAAACATTCTTTCTTTAGGGCTGCATAAGGTGTTGCTTTGGGCTTGTATCAGTGGTTTGTATAAAGAGTAGGGAGCTCATCTCAGTCTTAGGAACCTAAGATCAGCAACAGAAAGGATGCAGCACTGTTTTGACAGTTGTTAGTCTGATTTTATTGAATTACTGAAACCTAAGATCAGCCCCATATCCTATAGCCTGAAGTATCAACTTGTACAATGAATTCTTTTTTTTTTTAAGTTTTCGAGTTTACATATTCCAACAAGTCAATAATTTGAAATAAAATTAAACTAAACTATATACAAAAGTCCATAATAATAATTATAGACACAAAACCATTAGTACTATTCTAATAGATCATAAAAATTCTGCAAGGCTATGTATGGATGAGTTACATTTCTAGTTCTCATTTCTATGGCCAATAGTTCATTTTTATTAACAGATTTGGCTAGATAGATAAATGTACTAGTAAAAGAGAGAATAATTTTGCATTTCCAATTTTTAATTATAACTTTCCTAGCAACAGCTAGGACAGACCAAAGAAGAGGTATTTGCAATACTAAAATAATGTCTGGGATTGGGGCATTGAACAAAATCAATGAATCTGTAATAGTACAATTAAATTAACTGACCACAATGCTTGGCAAAAGCTTCAAAAATCAGTCCAGAAAGATGACACTGTGCTGCATTCTGTGATCATATGAACCAAATCTGCATTAAGGGCTTCATTGCATCTCCAGCATTTTAATTTTTCTTGAACTGTTTTAAACTGTCTAAAGTTGTTTTTGCACCTGCACTTTTAAAGTTTGTTCTGTTTGTTGCATTTACTTGAAGCTACACACTCAAGAGCGCTAGCCTGTGTTACATATTTATTGCAATTTCCTGCTGTTTGTTGCAAAAAAAGAAAAAAAAAGTTATCCTTGTTTCCCATCTTTCCTGACCTAGAGTAGTCCAAATACAGGCTTTGCTGTATTCTGGACTTTTGGAAAGTTCCTGTGTTGCCATTTCCTTTCTTGGATAGAGGGAGGCTTCTTTGTTCACCAGTGGCAGTGGGGAGCTTGGAGCAGGCTATCTGTCCCTGGAGGAGTGTTCCTAGCACAGGAATCTGGTAGTCTGTTGGCTGTTTTGGGCCAATTTCTAGCTCTTTCAAGTCCGCCTGTATAAAACCTGCTGTAGCGTGGCTTTGCGTGATTTTGTGCATAGCTTCATCGAGCAGCGCGCTTATTTGGGTTTGAGCCTTGGAACTGATCTAGTTCTCATAATAAACACCCTATTCCTATGCTAAAGCCTAGCACTTGCTCACTAAAGCAATTATATAAGTCAGCACTAAAAAATTAAAAGCACTACACCCTCACAAACTCCGCTTGAGTAACTTGTTCCCCATTGGCCCTTTTTTCAATTATAAAGGAATTCCCAATACTATTCTAGCATGTCCAAAGGTCAGTTGTCAATCTCCTCTCCGGTCCAGCTGGTGAACCTGGGAATCTTGAGGCAATGTTACAACTGCCTAATGTACACAGACAACCCTCTCCTCCTCCCAACAAATTCCAACACATGTGAGAGATGCAACCATATAGCCAAACTGGAGGCTAAGCTCTCTCAACTCAGTACTGGCGTAACCAGTCAGGAGGAGAAGGAAACCACACTCACTACAATTCCAGTCTCACATAGACCTACCACGACAGCAAACCAAACACATAAACACACAAAAACATACTTGGAGGATCTAAATAAAATTCTGCCTAAGCAGCAGAGACCTCCAAAGCAGACACCCAAGCAACCGCTACCCCAAAACAAAACACATGCAACACACAGCTCACAAAGCCAGTGTGCCGAACAGTCACAGCCCTTAAGACTAAACAACACACTTGATACACTTGTAATAGGTGACTCTATCATCAGGCACACTGACGTACCGCTCACCAGGCTGAACAAGGAGAAGGTCACGGTGAGCTGCCTATCGGGTGCTAGGATCCGCCACATAACACAAGCACTCGGGTCACTCCAAGGCAAGTACAAATATGACTCAGTCATTGTCCATGCTGGTGTGAATGACCTGAGACGTACCTCCCTGGACTACATGAAAAGAGACATAGAGGAGCTCTCTGGGCATGTAGCCCAGGCCGGTATGACCCTGACCTTGAGTAGCATCTTACCCTCACCAAGAATGATGGCACAGTATGAAGACAAGATTATCAATTTCAACAATTGGCTTAAGTATTGGTGTCATTCAAAGGGGATCCAATGCCTGTCAGCCTGGGATGACATGCTCGACAAGCCACGATGCTTCGCTAGGGACGGCTTGCACCTGTCACCCCTGGGCTTTCGGATATTGGCAAAGGCTCTTGCTACCCCCATAGTGCCTTTTTAGGCAAGGCTCAAAAGACAAACCCACCTCCATAGGTATCACAAGGGATAAGAAACTAAGAGTAATGCTACTCAATGCCAGAAGTCTAAACCTCAAGATGCATGCACTCAAAACTCTCCTTAGCATGGAGAGCATCGATATCTGTGCAGTAACAGAAACTTGGTTCAAGGCTCTCGAGAGCACCCCAGCACTACCAGGTTATACCTCATACCATGCTTTTCGGCCCCAAAACTTGGACTGAACCACAAAAGGAGGGGGAGTATCAATATTCGTCAAAGATACCCACACCTCCAGGTTGGTGGCACAGCATGAAGCATCAGAGACTATCCATGTGCAACTAACAGTGGGTAAAACTGCCTTCCAGTTTATAGCCTGCTACAGACCACCCTCCCAAACCCAGGAACCCCACTCAGCCTTCCTGAGAACACTGGAAAATATGAAGGTCTCTCCAAACACCATTATATTGGGTGACTTCAACTACCCAACCATAGACTGGGAGAATTACTCTAGCTCCAACACCCTAGCCCAAAGGTTCCTAGAATTTATAAACTCAAATGCTATGGAACAACTTGTTACCACTCCCACAAGAGGGGAAAACATACTGGACCTGATCATCACCAACATGGGGACTCTATGCTCCAGACCAGAAGTGTATCCCTCACTGGTAAGATCAGACCATAAACTAATCTCACTGGATATTCACATCCCGACCCCACCCCATGCCCAGAAAACCACAGTGAAAAACTTCTCTAAAGCAAATTTCACACTCCTCAAAACCGAGGTAGAATCCTTCAAAACCCCCGGGCCTCTGGATAATACGGCCCAGACCACAAAATCCTTTATAAACGCATTCTATGAACACCTTCAGGAATGCATGGATCATGCAATCCCAAATAAAACCAAGACCCAATCCTCCAAAGGCAGACGTCCTGTCTGGTGGACCCCAGCCATAAACAAACTATACAATAGAAGGAGGAAGCTACTACATGACAGAGCAAAATCCCAAAAAGGGAAGGCATCTCTGATCAGTATTAGCAAAAACTACAGGCACTCATAAAATCGTCTAAGGCCAGCTTCGAGAGAAAAATTGCACAGGACACTAAGGATAATCACAAGACTTTCTTTAGTTATGTTAGGAACCTGGGTGGGAATTCCCAGATATGCTCAGAATTAGTCCAAAATGACAAAAAATACACCGAACCCACAGACATTGCCAACATCCTAGCTGACAGGTTCAGCGCAAACTTCTCACCCTCCCCACCAAAGGGCTAATATCTATCCCAGCAGAGTGCTGCTCCCCTGACATCTCAGATGCTCAGGTAAGAGCTGCCCTCTCCAAAGCAAGAAACACAGCATCAATGGGAACAGACGGTGTCCCGGGCTGCATCCTACATGAACTCCAAGAAGAGCTAAACCCAAACCTAAAACTACTGTTCAATCTCAGCCTTACTACAGGATATGTACCCAAAGAGTGGCGTACAGCAACAGTGGTCCCTCTCCACAAAGGTGGTGCCTCAACGGATCCTGGAAACTATCGCCCCATAAGTCTCACTAGCTTGGTCTGCAAAGCTATGGAAAGGATCATCATGGACCTTATAAATAAAGATATTGGGGACCTACAGACACTGGATCCTACGCAGTTCGGCTTTGTTAAGGGCAGATCCTGCCTCTTAAACCTGGTCAATTTCTTTGAAACAGTCACCAAGGCCATTGACAAGGGGAAGGTGGTCCACACAGCCTACCTGGACCTCGCAAAAGCCTTCAATACAATACCCCACTCGGGCATTATAGATAAGCTCACCAGCTTAAATATAAACCCCTATGTCACTAGATGGGTTGCAAACTGGCTCAAGGACAGAACCCACATGGTTAGAATAGCTGGAGCCATGTCAGACTCCAAACCAGTTACAAGTGGCGTCCCACAAGGTTCAGTCTTGGGACCTCTCTTGTTCGGTATATATTTCTCAGAGGTACAGGCCAACATGGAAGGACTGTGGCTGACCAAGTTCGCAGATGACTGCAAACTGGGCACCATAATAGACTCTCCAGCTGACACAAGCATCCTCCAAAAGGGCCTCATAGAAACAGACAACTGGTGCCAGAGCCATGGCCTCAAGCTAAGCCAAAAGTGTATAGTCATCCCCTTTGGCAAAAACAAAGTGCCCACAAATTACCACATAGGTGGTAATCCATTAAGTACAGAAGAAGTAATTAGGGACCTGGGGACCCAAGTTGATAGCAATCTCTCATTTGACAACCACGTGGCCAAAGTGGTTAGAAAAACATTTTATATAGCCCACCTAATCATGAAGGGATTCACATCTAGATCAGGGGAGGTCATTGTGCCTCTTTACTCATCCCTCATCAGGCTCATAATTGAGTACAATGCCCCTTTTGGGATGTACCTTACCAGACACCTGCAGCAACTGGAAAGACCCCAAAAGTACCTCACCAAGAGGATCAAGGGGCTCAAACAGATGTCGTATGCTGCCCGGTTAAAGAAACTCCAGCTCTACTCAGTGGCATACCGCCTGCTCAGAGGCGATCTGTGCCTGACTTATAAAGCCATGTCCAACCTGGAATTAATGGACATGCTGCACCTCAGAAAATCCAAATCCCATCGAGCTATGCGCTTGAGGGACTTAAACCTCAGCACTGAAATTAATAGGACATGCTGGAGGGACAGATTCATAACCCAGAGGCTCCCTTCACTCTGGAATAAAATCCCAGTCCAGGTTAGGCAGAGTCCCTCATTGA
Source organism: Protopterus annectens (assembly GCF_019279795.1). NCBI lineage: Eukaryota > Metazoa > Chordata > Ceratodontiformes > Protopteridae > Protopterus > Protopterus annectens. Next base: position 1,540,943,521 of record NC_056726.1, read on the forward strand.
CTCTCTTCAAGAGGAATCTTGATGAGTGGATGGGAGATCGTAGGTTTGCCCCGGGTACCACTTCTGTGTCACTGTTAGACAGAAGTGCAGTATACTAACCTCGAAAAAGGGCATAGCAAAATTAATTTAAAATGGGTGGCGAAAGCCATACACACTCTGGCTAGGCTTATAAATGCCCTAGGGCAGATAGCCTAGTATGAACCTATGAACCTATGAACCTATATATAACAGCAATTTTTTTGAGGGTCTTAGAAAAATTCTGTATAAAAATTTCCATGTATAAATCTTCCAGTAAACAGAGGACATTGATTTTCCTGGAGATTTTAAGGATAGCTTCTTGCTTTTCTCAGAAAATTCTTTTTTATTTATTTTTGTTGAGTAATTCCAGTATGACAATTCAGAGGGAACAAATTCAGTTCTAAAAATCTTATATAGGACTGACAAGTATGATTTACCTTTAGATAGATTATTATTTATATTAGAAAAAAAGTCTAGAATTTTTGGAAAAGTTTTAGTTTGTATGTCTAATGTTATTTTAATTTTGTCTTGAATATATTCCTTACATGTTTGTATATCTAACCAACTATTTTCCAGACTGTATCTAGCAATGAGATAATAAGCTGAGTGTATTTTATGCTCATTCAGAAATTGATGCCAATAAATTAAATTACTATTCTTTAAGTCATTTTCCATGTATTAAAAGATATTACACATCCATTTGTGAAAGCTATAGGAAATAATATTATTAGTAGATATCTGATTAGATAATTCAAATTCATAAGCCTTAAATATTAACAGAACTTGATTTATAAAAGGATAGAGAGTAGACTTATGTTATTTTCATTTAATATATAGTTTTTTTAAAACCCTAAAAAATGTACTGATGCCCAAATTTGTATAAGTTTCAATTGTAGATTTGTTATTATCTATTAATATATTGTATGTCCAATGTTATTTTAATTTTGTCTTGAATGTATTCCTTACGTTTGTATATCTAACCAACTATTTTCTAGACTGTATCTAGCAATGAGATAATCAGCTGAGTGTATTTTATTCTCATTTAGAAATTGATGCCAATAAATTAAATTACTATTCTTTAAGTCAATCATTTTCCATGTATTAAAAGATATTAGACATCCATTTGTGAAAGCTATAGGAAATAATATTAATAGTAGATATCTGATTAGATAATTCAAATTCATAATCCTTAAATATTAACAGAACTTGATTTATAAAAGGATGGAGAGTAGACTTATGTTACTTTTATTTAATATATAGTTTTTTTAAAACCCCAAAAAAGGTACTGATGCCCAAATCTGTATAAGTTTCAATTGTAGATTTATTATTATCTATTAGTATATTTTCATGTATTGATTTCCAACAGGAAGCATAGGAGGAGTCAAGCCAAATGGAGTATTACTTTAATAATTACATATTTAGAATATAAGTCAATACTGTGGAAACCAATGTCTCCCTCCTCCCAACTTTTGATGTGTCAGTCTATGGATATTCTTGCTTTTTTTGGGATACGATAAGAACTTTAGTAAAATAGTTTATTTTTTAAAACTTTTTTAGCAATGGGAAGAATTAAAGACTGACTAAAGAATAAGATTCTTGGTAAGATTATCATTTTGATCAACATAACTCTATCCTTAAATGTAAAAATATAATTTATTCCAGTTGTCTGTTAATTTAGATATCATATCATTAGATTCTGAAGTTAAATAAAATTGATTTGTTATTAGTCTCAGTAGTAATTCCTAAGTATTTTAACTGTAAATTGTCTGTGCCAATTTTTTGTAAGAGTTTAACTTAGTGGTTATATCTTAGTTTATAATTAAGGTTTTTGTTTTATTGAGATTAAATTTCAGACCTTAAATCTTTTCAGAATAGTCCATAGAGGTAATTGCATGATCTAATGAGAGTTCAATATTACCACTAGTGAGCAGAATGCCATCAGTCAAAAGTTGAATTTTAAAAGATTTTTTTTAATTTATTTTAAAACCTTTAATGTTTATGTTAGATCTTATATGGTTAGCAAATTGATATATAATAAGTACAAATAAAAAGGGCTAAAGGGCACCCCTATTTGGTACATTTTAAGATATCAAAGGAGATATAAAGGAGCCTAGTTTAACAAAAGAAAAAGAGTTATCATAAAACTTTTTAATTTACTTTATGAAATCAGTGGACATTTGATATTAATTTAGTACTCTGAACAATTATGACAAATTTAGAGTCACAAGCTTTATTTATATCTAAGCTTATTAACTCTTTTTATTTTTGTTCACCATATCAATCAAAGGAAAATGTCTTATTATATTATTTTGAACTTTCTTATTAACTATAAACCCAGTCTGATCTTCATTTGCTAAACTAATGAGCATTTGATTTAATCTTTTTGCTAATATAGACATGAACATCTTGTAGTCTACATTTAAAAGTGATGTAGGTTGATAAGAAGAACATAAAACTGGGTCCTTATCTGATTTTAAAATGGGTGTAATAACAGAATATCTCCATGGCAAGGGAATATTAGATGTACTTTTAACTTCTTTAAAAGCATTTAATACATTTTTTAAAATATTATCAAGTAAAAGTTTATATAGCTCAGGTTTTATCCCATCCATACCTGGTGCTTTGTTATTTATTATTTATTTTATTTTTGTTTTACATTTGTTAACCGGGAGAGTCCGACCGGACGCAGGTCCATTTTCAGTGGAGGCCCGGGGAGAAAAGCTCCAAGTTAGTTAATTTACAAGTTGGTTAAATCCTTTGGTACAGATGTAATAAGCATCAATAGAGGTTAATGTCAAAGTTACAAGTTGTCAGTGTGATTCTATGCAGCAAATAGTCATACACAGTTAAATATCACATGATACATAGGTCACATAAAAATGATTGCTAGATTCTTAGTCTACACAATAGGTCATATTAGTTTTAAGATTTTTAATTTAGTCTTTTAATTCCTTAATAGAAAAAGACTTATTGGTCTTGCTTTTCTGCACTTTTGATAGTTTATTATGCATGTTTTCTTTTGGAAAACTATCCAGTAAGTTGCTATTACTCAGATTTGACTTTGTTTTATTAATTTCTTCATCATATTTGCTAAAACATTTTAATATAGCTTTTACATCCCTAACGTTAATAGTCTTATTTCCTTCTTTACAAACAATCTCCTGATATGGTTTAGTGTATTCATGTTTTTTGATCTAATAGCTATTCTATGGAGGATCCTGGGGTTTATTGAATATGACTGCAATTTTTTTTTTCTAGATTAATGGAAATCTTATGATGTAATATTTCTAGGTATTTCTGATTTGGATTTTTCAACTGTGTATTTGCAGCTTTATCACTGGGTTTAAGGTTTAATTTTAATTTATCAATTTCAGCTTGGAGAGCATTTAACTCTTTACCCCATTCCTTTTTTTTACAAATATGCTAGTTCTTTACTTTACCATATAAGTAAGCTTTTAACGTGTCCCATAGTATGACATCAGTGACCTCACCATTATTGTTAAATTCCATAAATTGATTTATGTATTTTAATAACCATTCATTACAGACTTTTATTTTAGTTATATATGTTGGGGGCCTTTGGCGAGAAATTTAATTGTTTGGAATTAAACTTAATTTAACTGTAATAGTATTGTGGTTAGATAAGGAACATGAAACTATCAGTATCTGCTCGATTCTGGAGCATAATGCAGTGGATAGCAATACTTTATCAATATTGGTTTGAGTTCCAAATATAAAAGAATAGTGAGTATATTTGAAAGAGGTCTATATTACATTACATTATTGAACAGTAATATTGTCGAAATTGTAAATATCGACACCAAAACATTGAAGTATTGCAATAGTAAACGCTGAAAATATCGAAAGCACCATTGTCGAAATGGCTGGTCAAGTGAAGTGCTGTGAGGTAGTACGTTATTACAACATTGCATCACAGTCAGTTGAGTAAATTATAAATATTAAAGAAGTAATATGCCTATTAGCATAGTTTTGAACTTTATAAGTAAAGCAGATGTATGTTGAATGTTTATGTGTGTCAAATGCAGTATTATGTAGAAACACTTCATTACTGTTTGATCTGGAAGTGTTGTGTATTAAGTTATTGGAAAGACTGTTCAGTGAACAGCATTTTCAGAGCTGTGACATGGAACATGCCATTCACTGAATTGTTTACAGTGAGATCACGGTCCAATAAGTATTTATAAGGGTATAGTATTTTTATCAATTTCTATTACCACCAATCCCAGAATACAATTTTTGTCAGAATAGGAATCCACTATTTTAGGTAGACCTGACTTTTTTTTTCCAGAGAATAAGAACACCTCTTCTTTTTGAACCAAAGTGAGACACAACTAAAACTGAATAATCTTTTAACAACAATCTAAGTCTTTAGTCAATAAATGGGTATCCTGCAGAAAACCAATGTCTGCTTTATGTAGAGTTTAATACTTATTTAAATTACCCTCTTTAAAGGGTTATTTAACCAATTTATATTTAATGAAAGGCATTTACATGCTAGCATCTACTGAGACATCAGGTATACAAACTACTATGAAATGACTTAGTGCATTAAGCATTATGCTAACAAAAGAGCAACGTGTTATTTGTACAATGAATTCTTGATTATAATCAAGATTAGCTAATACAGATAGTCCAGTAAAAGCCTTGCTAAGCTTTTGGAATGCCTGTTCACAGACTGGTGTTCAAACAACTATTTCTAGCCAATTTGTTCTGGTAAGGTCTGTTAGGTAAGTAATGACTGTACTATACTGTGTAACAGACTTTGTATAGTATCCTACTGTTTCTAATAATGGCATATCTGTTTCCTGGTAGTAGGAGTGGGCCATGTCTGCATACCATCAAACTTAGCAGGTTCTGTCCAAATCTTTCCACCACACACTCTCTGACCCAGATAAGGTACCTCTGCTATACCCACCTGACACTTGTTATCTTTGTTAACCTTTTCAGTGGTCCCAAAATATTTAAGGCTTTCTTCTGCAGTGTCTCCTAAATAACAAGCAAAGGCATCAAATCAGCCATGGATTTGTCTCTAGCCTTGACAACCTTCTGGAATTGCTCAAAAGTCTTGCAGTACCTTGTTACATCCTTGGCAATCCCAGGCCAATTTAAAACTCTGCATAAGCCATCTTTTAGTAATATTTATGCCCATATGGCCTGCAAAATGTATATCATAATCTTTGGCTAGAACTGCCAGCCAGTAGACCCTGAGTATTACCAGCTGCTGTATTACTTGCCCCTGTAGGTCTCCTGCATAGGTATTTGGGTCTATATCACTTTGTCGAACACTTACTTTGTTGAACTGTTATTCATCAAACGTTATCCAAACACCATTTCGGTAAACAGTTACATCACTGAAACTCTTTCCCAGGGAAGGGAGTTAGTTGACCATCATTTCAAATTTTCCCTTTTCCCCAATGCAGTATGATCTTAGAGTTGGTATATATAATTGGGAGGGGGGGTGTGGAGGTAAAGCCCCCACCTTGGACAGTTTGAAATAATGCCATTTTTGTTACGATCACTCTGGTGGCCAGGTAGTGTCTTTCACTAGGAAAACATTTTGAAGGTATAACCATTCACTGAAATGGTGTTTGATGGATAAAGTTTGATGAATAAAGGTTTGGCAAAGTAAGTGTTCGAAAGAGTGATATAGACCTGGGGTACTTACTCTCTACAACAACCCTTTGTCCTTGTATATGGCCTAGTATATGGACTCCCTCTGCTCTTGAGTGCCTGGTGCATACTTGGATTTCCCCCTCAAGTTTTGCAAATTAGAGTCTGAGAGTTGTGCCTGCCTCAGCTCCTCCTTACTGGTACACCCCAGCTCCCCTTCCAAAGGAAGACTGATTCCATCTGCTAGTGGTGCCTCAAGTTGTGACTAGCTACTATCACTCATCTCTCCCATTGCAGTTTCACTTTCCATAAGAAGCGCAGTAACTCTCCCCTGATGTGGCTACAGTCCTGGGTTAATACTGCTGACCAGCTCCCTCTGTATATAACACACACACACGCACACATTCACATACACTTACACTTCTTTTTTTTTCAAAAGAGGGTATGGAGCACAAGCTAATGTGAATATGGGGCTTAATTCTAGGATATTATTATTTTTCTTTCTTTCTTATGAATTGTTATGTGTATTTTTTGTTATTAAGATAAACCCAGCTGGCACAAGTGTCTATTTTCAGTGTTGATTATGAGTAACATTTGCTTAAATGAGCTGCTCTGAGTCACACAGAATGCAAACAGAGACAGGGAATCCAACTTGGGACTATGGAATGGAACTTGGCATCACTTAATCTGAAAAACAGTTGTCTGACCCAGTCTATGAGTGAATATAATAAGGTTACAGCCACAAAATCAAACTGCAGAAGATCGTTGAATCAAATGCATATATGACACAAGTAATTTGCTCATCTATAGCTATTGTAACTCCTGTGAAATTAGCCTTTCTATTGAACTGTTGACACTTGAAATGCTATGTGCAGACAAGCTGAAAAAAGGACCCAAAATGAAGGAGAAGAGAAAATCTCAAACGTTGCTATGTTCCTTTAAACTTTTTCTAGTGGGCTCCAACTTTTCAAATGGTTACTGCGAACTTCAGTTGATATCTTACCTGAGGACTAATGCAAAGTAACGTGTACCATTTTGAGTTGTCAGTTTGTAGTGTTTTTATTACTTTGGAGACATTGTAAGAGCACAGTGGAAAGTCGCACTTAATTTTATGAAACAAATTTCACATTATAAAATATACTTCTGATGTTCGTGTTACCTTGCTGCAGTCATCACACTTGGGTTATCCTGTCGTCAGGCGGTCCTGCAGTCAGCCTGAATTCCAAAGTCTTGGTCCGGCGTTGGTTGCTGTCGCTTCTTCCCTGACGTCAGTGCGCCAGGGGTATATATGATGCATCCGACGCCATTTTCTTCAGTCTTTCTTGCTGCGCGGTGCCCAAAGCAGACGCAGTTCGCAGGTGCCGATCGGCCGACTCCTGAGATTTTCGAAGTCGAATTTCAGATCTGAAGTCTTCTATAAAGCTAAGTACCCCGTTGGGGAAACTTTTCTTGCCTCAGACTGATGTCAGAAAAAGTTAACAATTGTATTTCTTGTGGGAAGCAAATACCTCATAAGGATTTTCATTCTTATTGTATACCTTGCCTAGGCCCAGACCACGATGTCACCGGTTGTCACTTTTGTGCTAGGTTCAATAAGTGAACTATAAAATGATGCTTTGATTTCGCACGACACTACGGTAGAAAATTTAATTACACTATGCCGTCGGAGCAACCGACTACCGGCGTGCACAAAAAATGCAAAGATAAGGACAGGCAGCCTAGACCCAAGCCAGACTCCGAGGCCTCGGCTGGGCCGGTCTCCGGTTCACCGGTTTTCAGTGAGGCGCCTACGCAGCCCCTGGCTACCGCAGAATTGAAACCCGAGACTGCTTCAGATCCTATGGCAGAGAGTTCTAGGCTGACACAGCCATTTTCTTTAGGCCCTACCGACGACATTGCAGTAAGAGTAGCCGGTGCTGCCGAAACACCTTCAGTTTCTGAAGGTGTCTTCAGACCGATGACGCTCACCATCAAAACGTATCCTAAGCTTAAGACTCCTCTTAAACCAAAAAAGACTGCACTTCAGTCTCCAGTTCAAGGCCCCATGCTTAAGAAATAGATGCTTAAAATGGCTGAAGATTTGATCTCCTTAATCAGGGGTTCCCAACCCCCCCCCCCCCGACAAAAGGCCTAGACAAGAGGAAGATTATGCCTCCTCTGATCAAGTGTCTATTTCCTCAGGCTCCTCTGAGGAACAAGATTACTCCTTTCCCCCTTATGAAGATTCTGATGCTGAGGATTCCATTCCTTCAGCTTCTCCCCCTGAAGACTACTCCTTTGGGGAAACTTTACACACTATGAGGGAACATTTTCACTGGGAAGGTCAGGACTACTCTGACTTAAAGAAAAGGCTCAGAGAGTTTCTTTTACTCCCCCAGCACAGACCACTTGCTATTCCCCCAGTTTTAGACATTGTGGATGATGTTTACTTAGAATCTAGTTTATATCCAGATTCTCTGCCTCCTGCTCCAGCCAAACCAGACAGATATTATAGAGTGTCTGACTCCCACAAATTCCTTTATAAAAGCCATGTTGCTGACCCAGAGACTATCTCCCAGGGTCCCAAAGGGGCTAAGGCTTCCATGGCAAAAAATCCTGTACCCTTTGAAAGGGACTCCAGAGCACTAGACAGGTGGGGGAAGAAGGTTTACACCTCAGCTACTCTAGCTATGAGAGCACTAAATTGTCAATTTCACATGCTAAAATACCAGCAATTTCTAATGTCTCAAATAAAACAAAAGATGAGCACTCACCCTCAACAGTCTGAATTGAAGGAAATGCAGGATTTGTTACATGCAGCTGAACAGGTGGGCAAACATACTTTACAATGTGGATTTGATTCCTTGGAAGCTTCCTGTAGAGCAGCTATTACTGGGTCTGTTATACGTAGGCATGCTTGGTTAAAGGAACAGATGCTGCCTGATCATGTTAAAGCAAAGTTACTAGATACTCCCTTACAGCAGGATGTCCTATTTGGAGTTAAAGCAGAAGAAGTCTTAAAGAAAATGGAGGATAAGGCAAAATCTATGTAGACGGTCAAAGATTTCTTACAAGTTCAGCTCCCTCGCTTCAGCAGAAATTGGCCAACAAAAAATTGGTCCTTTCCAGCTACTGACAAACCTCAGAGGGGTAAATACAGAGGCCCAAGAGGCAGAGGACAACCACAAATCCACTACAAACCTCGACAATGGGGCACTGCAATACAGAAGGGAGGAGAAGACAGGCTACTACAAGGCAAACACAATGACTTAAACCTCATATGGCCAAGCAAAACTCTCTTGGCAGCTCCCTTGGGAGGAAAATTAGCACTTTTTTCAGACAACTGGTGCATCATCACAAAGGACAAATGGGTCCTAGACATTATTTCACAAGGATACAGATTCCATTTCCACACCCTGCCAACAAAAAGAGGAATGCCAAACCTGCCACAAAATCATTGGGCAGAGGCACAAAAACAAATTACAGCTCTCATGGACATGAGAACCATTCAACTGGTACCTACACGGGAGCAAGGCCAAGGATTTTACTCAAGACTCTTTCTAGTCCCCAGAAAGGACAATGCATGGAGACCAATTCTGGACCTTTCAGTTCTAAACACCTTCATACAAGTACCCAAATTCAAGATGCTAAGACTACAGCAGCTTCTTCCCATGTTGGGCAAGAAAGCATGGCTAGTAACGCTGGACCTCAAGGAGGCATACCTGCATGTCCCTATCAGACAAAATTGCAGAAGATACCTCTGTTTCATTGCAGGTTCAACCCATTACCAATTCTCTGCACTGCCCTTTGGCTTATCCACTGCGCCCAGGGTATTCACAAAATGCCTGGCACCAGTAATTGCATACTGCAGACAAAGAGGAATTCAAATATACCCATACCTGGATGACTGCCTTATCCAAGCAGAAAGCAAGGACATCCTCTTATAACATCTGGCCTTTGTAAAACACCTTCTAAGTTGTCTAGGGTACACAGTAAATGAAAGAAATCAAAATTAGTACCCTCACAAAATATGACATTCCTGGGTGCCAGCTTGAATACAACGGCCCAGATGGCTTATCTGACGCCAGACAAACAACTATAACTGACTCACTATTTCAAAACAATGGCAACAAAGACCCAACTCCCTGCAAGAAAAATTCTGCAGGTCTTGGGCTTCATGGCATCTTGCATACTACTAATACCATTTGCAAAGCTGCATATGAGGAAATTACAGTGGTACCTAAAAAGCGTATGGTCTCAACACAGCCACAGCTTGGACACAATGATATCTCTCATTCCCTGCCTTCAACAAGAGTTTCTATGGTGGTCACAGGCATATCACCTCAACAAGGGTCAGCCTTTCACCTTGCCCTCAGCCAGGCAAACTATGACAACAGATGCATCGGACTATGCCTGGGGGGCACACATGGCAGGACAGTGCGTTCAAGGCATATGGACTGCAGATCAAAGGAATCTGCACATCAATCAAAAAGAAATGCTAGCTGTACAGAATGCCCTGACAGCCTTCAAGGACCACTTGCATCCAGGACAGCTTACAATAAGGACGGACAACACCACAGTAATGTGGTACATAAACAAACAAGGGGGTACACACTCCTACCCTCTATGCAGGCAAGCAATGACCTTGTGGAACACAGCACTGGCTTACCAAGTTCAGCTACAAGCTCAATTCCTGCCAGGAAAAAAGAACACATTGGCAGACGACCTCAGCAGAAAAATCATGGATCCCCACAAGTGGAAACTGGATCCACAAGTATTTGCAATGATAACTCAAAAATGGGGCCACCCAGACATAGACCTGTTTGACAGCCCCCAAAACTATCAGCTAGCAAAATTTTATACAAGGACACTTCACCATCAAGCTTGGAAAGTGGACGCACTCTCATTCAGTTGGAAAAACCTGACGGTATATGCCTTCCCTCCATTGCCCCTTCTCACAAAGGTGCTGCTGAAAGTCAGGAAGGAGAGACCCAGAATGATACTTATAGCCCCAGACTGGCCACGCCAGCACTGGTACCCACTACTAAGGAATATGGCCCAGGGCCCACCTTGGATTTTACCACAAATTGCTCATTTGCTCACACAGCGGGACAATCAGATTCTACACAACCAGCTCAAAACCTTAAATTTGGCTGCATGGCAAATCACCTAAGCAACCAGCCAGCTCCTCTTCCTCAAGCAGTTATGGATGTTATTCTGGAAGCTAGGAGGCCCAGCACCAGGAAGGCCTACTTGGACAAATGGAAAAGGTTTTGTGCCTGGAACCAAGCTAAAGGCCAAAATACCCTTCAGCCTCACATACCTCAGATTCTACAGTATTTAACTGAGATGCTGCACAAAGGACTTTCTTTTTCATCTATTAAAATCCACGCCTCAGCTATTTCAGCCCACTACAACATGGATCCTCCCTTATTTTCACATCTGCTTCTAAGGCAGTTTCTCAGAGGGGCCAAAAACATTAGGCCCCCCAGGAGAGCACCTACACCAACCTGGTACCTCAACTTTGTTCTGGAAAAACTTACGCTACCTCCTTTTGAACCAGCTTTCTCTGCTGACCTAAAGTTTATATCATGGAAGACTGCCCTGCTGCTAGCAATAACTTCAGCCAGAAGAGTCTCAGAGCTTCAGGCACTTATGGCAGTAGAGCCTTTCCTCATTTTCCATCAAGACAGAGTTTCTCTATGAACTAACCCCTCCTTTATGCCTAAGGTGGTATCCAGTGTGGCTCTAAATCAAACCATCCACTTACCCACCTTCTTTCCAAATCCACAGAACAAAAGAGAAAGACTCCTGCACTCCTTGGACATTCACAGGCAACTACGTTACTACTTGGATAAAACAAAGGTTTTCAGAAAACCTGAACCAACGAGGCACGCACGTAGGACTGATGGTGCTCGGTCCAAACCACGATAATACATTCAAAAAGAAGGGACCAGCACTCTATGGCAGCAGATAAAAGTATTTATTTATTTTATTTTATTTATTTTTTTTTTTATTTTACATTTGTTGACCGGGATAGTCCGACTGGATACATGTCCTTTTTCAGCGGAGGCCCGGGGAGAAAAGCTCCACAGCAATAACAATATACACATAGTTTTACAAAATACATATTTGAGAGTGGAGAGACAGATGCAGAGACAAAAAAGGCTCCACAGACAAAACAATATGCAAGTAGGTTTACAGATCTATGGAAGAGATGTAGAGACAGCTGTTAATTCACATTATTTAGTTTTCATTGGATGAGATATGATTAACAACTAGGCAAATAAGGGTCTACACAGTTATACTAAGATACAGTAAAGCAACAATAGATTTTAATACACTCTGGTACAACATCGCAGCCATTATAACATATCAAGGATGGGTGAAGGATCAAAGAATACTGCAGCAGAACCAGGAGGATTAGTGGTCAGCTAAATAGTGATTGGATACAAGGCGCCAGGAGGCCCAGATTAGTACTAGTGAGGTAGGATAAGTGGTCGCTCAGGAAGAAACTAATCAGATTTTACACATGAACATAGCCATTGTGCCTTTAAGAATTGAGTTAGATTTTGTTTGAATTGAGAAGGGGAGGTGGAAAGTCTAAGGTTGTTAGGGAGGGAGTTCCAAATCTTACCTATAGAGTTGGCGAAGAGAGCATCACCTCCCCTGTTATAAGATTTGATGGTTTGTATCAAATGTTTGTTAGAGGAACGAAGACTGCTTAGGTTAGAGTAGGGGGTCAATAGGTTATTGAGTGAGGGAGTTTTATCAGGTTCCTTAATGATTTTAAATGCTTCAGTGAGTTGGTTCAGTTTGAGGAGATTGGGTAATTCTAACCAGCCAAGTGTATTTAGGTTAAGGCAATGATGTGTTCTATAAGGAAGTCCAGTTATAAATCTGGCAATATGATTATAGGTCATAGAGAGTTTATTGATGTCAGATTTGTGAAGAGAATAAAATACAGGAGAGGCATACAGTAGAGTGGAGAGGAGGTGTGTACGTGCAATGGTTAGTTTAGCGTTGGGGGTTAGAAAGTTCTTAATTCTATACAAGGATCCAAGTTTCTTATTTACGGTCTTAATTGTCTGGCTGATGTGCAGGTTAAATCTAAGCTTGTCGTCAATGGTGACCCCTAGTAGTTTAGTACTGGTGTCAGGCTCAATAATGGTACCATTATTAGATTGGACGGAGAAGGTAGTATTGTTGGGATTTGAAGTGGAGGCAGAGGTAGGAAAGAATAGTAGTAGCTTAGTTTTTTTTTGGATTTAGGATGAGATTCCTCACTGAGAGCCATTTTTCTATCGTAGTAAAGCAGTGTTGGGTTGTAACTTGTAAATCGGAGAGAGAGATATCTGAGCAAATAAGGGTGGAATCATCTGCGTATTGGATGCAGGTAGCTTTAGGGATAACTGTGTGAAGTTCATTAATAAACACGGAAAAGAGAAGAGGACCTAGTATGGATCCTTGGGGGGACTCCTATGGTGTTGGGTAGCAGGTGAGAGAGCTTGTTTTGCCATTGGACTGCTTGTTGCCTACCAGAGAGATAAGCAGAGAACCAATTGAGAGATGAATAGTCAAAGTCTAAGGTTTCTAGCGTATGGAGTAGTAGCTGATGATTGGCCATGTCAAAGGCTTTTGACAGGTCGAGAAAAAGGGCAGACGATATTTTTTTGTTGTTACGATTTTTATTGAGTGAGTCTGTGAAAGAAAGGAGGGCAGTAGTCGTACTATGGTGGGGTCTGAAGCCATGTTGCGATTTAGTCAGTAGATTATTTAGGGTGAGGTAGTGAAGAAATTGCTTATGAACACATCGTTCCATAATTTTGGCTAGAGGAGACAATATTGCTATTGGTCTGTAGTTAGATGGTTCAGTGGAAGGGCCACCCTTATGGAGTGGTATGACATAGGAAATTTTCCAAATGGAGGGGATAGTGGCTTCAGTGATAGTTCTATTAATCAGGATAGAGATAGGGTAGGCTATGGCATCTGCTGCAATTTGCAGGTATTCAGCTGGAAGTCGGTCCGCTGAGAGAGTGGTTGGTTTAAGTTTCTTCAGTAAGGTTCGAATGTAGGAGGTGGGTATATGTTGTAATTTAAAGGAAGGGACTGAATTATCAGTAGTATTTGTAGGGGGGGGTAGTTGACTGGCTAATGCTTGAATCGTCTCAGTAAAGAAGGAGTTAAAGGTATTGGCAACGACTTCTGGGTTTTTACCAATAAGTGATTCGGGGGTGGGCGTGGATAATTTCCCTGGATGGAGGAGATTATTTAAGCCTGCCCAGAACTTCTTAGGGTTGTTCTGGTGCTTTTCTTGGAGGTGACAGAAATAATTATTTTTGTCCAGTGTGCTAGCTTTTTTCGTTTCATTTCTAAGCTGTAGGAATTTAATCCGATCTAGGGGTGCCTTAGTAGCTCTCCATATATCCCAGGCTTTATCCCTAAGTTTAATTTTGGATTTAGTTTCCCTAGTTAGCCAGGGGGCTATCCGCACCTTGGTTCTAGTAAGCCGATTAGGTGCATGATTGTCCAGGATGCTTAGGAATGTGTCATTAAAGAATGTCACACTCTCATCAAGGGATAGGGTTTTTAGCTTAGACCAATTACAGGATTTGAGTTCAGCAACAAATTTCATAGGTTCGAATTTCTTCTTGTTTCTTACTAGTCTATGTATGGGTTGGTTTTTGGCGGTAAATTTATGTTTTATTATGAAGGTGATAAGATGATCACTAAGATCATTAGGAAGTGTCCCAGTAGTATATTTATGTTCGTATGCTAGTAAGGATCCAGTCGAGGATACTCTCTTTTTGGTGGGCATTTCTTATTCTAGTTGTGGAGTCTATATTCTGGGAGAAGCCGTGCAGGTTAATAGTCATGGGATTGGTCGGTGCAGAACATTGTGTCCAATCAATGTTGACATCACCCAGAACAATGGTTTCTTGAGGGTAATTAATAGCTAGCCAGCTTAGTGTTTGTTCCATAGTTTCTAGGTTGTTCCCAGGCGGGATATAAATTACAAAAAGATTGATACTTTTTTGTTATTTAAGCATAGTTTTAAGGCTATTGACTCTGCATTGGTAATCTTAGGAGGTTGGTTAGCATGCATAATAATATTGAGTGTGTTTCTATACAATACAGCTATGCCGCCTCCCTTTTTTTTATACGATCTACCCTTAGGATGTTATATCCTGGTGGGAGAATTTCTTCATCTTTGGTGGCTGTATTAAGCCATGTCTCCGATAGACACATAATGTCAGGGAGGTAAATGGCTAGCATGGTATGTAGGTTATGAAGCTTATTATTGATGCTTCTTAGGTTAAGATGGAGGACAAGAAGGGAGTTGGCTGACCTTTGGGCTAACATTGACGTGACAGAATTGGGGTTTGAGGCTGGCCCTGGGTTAGGGTGTATGTCCCCATCTTTGGTAATAGATTTTTTCAGTTGGTCTAGGAGTCTTAGAAGCTTATATATTAACTTTTGACCATGTCTTGTTGTTGATACCTTTGGGTGTGATTGAGTGAGGTGCAAGCTTTGTATGTCTAGCGTTCTAGTGGGGTAGTAGAGGGGGGTAAGTTCTTTAGGGTCAAGAGTTAAGGGAATACATGTTTGGCCCTTTGGATAGTGGAATCCTATGTGCTTTTGGTTTTCATAACTAGATAATAAGTAGGAGATGATAATAATTGGTAATAGAAAAGGGATGATTAGATTCTTTACTTTTGGCATTTTAATGAGGAGTAGTAGTAAGATGTGATAGTTAAGCTAGGGTTTTAATTGCCTAGTGCTAGTTGGTTATAGTGACTATAGGAAGACTAAGACAGGGGAAGGCAATAGGCTTGTCTATGGGGATGATGAGAGAGGAAGTAATTAGTGGGTGGACTAGCGTGATTGGTTCTGAGGTAAGTGGGGTGTGGTTATTTTGAGCTAATAAATGTAGGGATAGTGGGGGCGGGTGGGATAAGGGGGCAGGGTGGGGAGCGAAGCAAGCCCGAGCGAAGCGAGGGCGAAGCGGAGCGGGGCTACACAACTCAGAAGATTTCTTGGTCCTAAAGATCAACCACTACAGGTACATGCAAGAGATTTAGAGGTAAAAAAAGCCAAACTTACACTCTAGTCTCACACTGATGTTTTAACTTAATTAGCTTAGAGCTGGGTTTTAATGTGGGTATAATTTAGCAGGAAGGTTTCAGCTATGTATTATACTGTTGGTTGCCAGCCCAAGCTGTCCTGAGGTATTGAAGTTACATAGACAAGTTAGAAATTGCGTATATAATAACCTAGAGATTTCTTTGTAGAGGGGTTGGTAGCTGTAGCCTGTTAGTGCAATCGCACTGTGTTACAGGTCTTCTCGGCTCAATTCCGAACACTTGGAAGCCAGGCGAAAGTTAAACTATAGAAGTGTTCTGTGCATAAGTGTATGCGTATGCAACTACATCAGTTTCGTCTTTCTGTTTTCCACTTCTACTTCTGTCTTGCAGCTGTGTTTGCTTTTCTGTGAAATATAACCATTTTTTTCTGAGAACTGTCTGAAATTGACTTAATAAAAATGCACTGTGATGAACTTTTTCCTCAGGCCTCTACTGTAAATGGGTTCTGCCCAGTCAGATTTTCCCAGTCAACAAAGACAGATAGATGGAAAGATAGCTTTCTGATGACATTTTTCTTCTGTGCTGTCATTCCATCCTGTTCTCTGACGTTGATGGGTTTATTGCAAATGTGAACCCATAGGTGTGTCCTACACAATCCTGCAATGTCCACATGTGTCATATAATCATCTGCCTTTGTCTATAAAGCTGATATTTTCTTCAAACGACCTTCACATAACCAACCTACTCCCAACCAGCCTTATGTTGTGACCATGTGTTCTGATTGTAAAAACAACCTAATTTAGGTGCACAAACCGGTTTCGGCTATCACAGCCTTTCTCAATGTGACTTATCAAAGAAATACAAATTCAAACCATGATGCATCCTGCTACTTAATTTATACTCACTTATTAAAGTGGTATAACCCATATTCATTTGGTGATTCATACTACTAACAAATCATGTTTAACTAGTAGATTCAATGACCATCTTAAACAATTGAATTCACCACAAATCACATATTTATGCAAATAATAATATTCACAATATATAATGAAAATATTGATTAATAACTAAACATTCAGATTATAATCAATACTGTAGTGAAATCTATTTCAAGCAACACAGAAGTGATACTTATATAACAAATTCCAAACACCCAAATCAATTATAATAATAAGTAAAGGTTGTCTGCATAATAATATGCATAATGTGAATTATATTTTAAAAAGCATATTATTATTTATAGTATATTTGAGAATGTTGGATGTTTGTCATGACTGACCATTATGTATCTATTCTAGAGAATTGTTGGATACTAGGAAATATTGGTTGGATTATTATTAAGAATAGAGTAGTTGTCTAATATGTCTGGGATTATAATAACGGACTATCTTAATATGGTTCTGGTATGGATGTAGCATACCTAGCATTTATCCTTCATGTACATGATATTCATTAAGTCCAGGTTTAAAGAGGGCCCCAAGTGTAGTGATCCATCTTTGTTCCATATTATTAAGTTTGGTGTGCCACCCCATCTTGAAGTTTCTATGTAATTGTATTCTGTCAATAATAATAAACTGAAATGAAGCTGTGGTGTGTTTGGTGTGTTTATATAAGGCATTGGTTTTGAGGTCATACTTTACTGATAATAATACTGCTTGCTTGGTTGTGTCTACACATGCAGATTAGCGTTTAGAATGCTCATATTTTTATGACCAAAGGTTAGCAATACAATTTATATGTAAAGTAAGCGTATTTGCATTAGAACGTTAATATTACAAAATTTGGGCTTCAGGGTTGGTCTTTTCAGCAGGTCGCAGATGACAGTTTGTGATTTGGGTTTGAGCCACAATTTTGTATTCATGTTTTGGTGATTTAATTCCACAGGTATTAGCTAACATAATTTGTGGTGAATGCGGAACTTTTTTGCTGTAACACTAGAAGTCAAAAGTCATCCCTTTACTGATAATATTTGGTGGGGTCTATGAATGCAGACTAGCGTTTAAAATGTCTATATTTCTTAACTAAAGGATAGTAATACAATTTATGTATAATGGAAATGCATCTGCATCGGAACGTTAACACAACAATTTTGGCTTCACGGTTGGTCCTTTCAGCATGTCGCAGATGGTAGCTTGTGATTTAGGTTTGCGCCATAATTTTGTATCTATGTTTTGGTGACTTATTTTCACAGGCATTTGCCAACATTATTTGTCATGAACATGAAACTTTTTTGCTTCAACACTGGAAGTCAAAATATTCAATCAAGACTGTAGGATTGTTTGTATAATCATTATTAACAGGTGTGCCTATTCCAAAAAAGACGCTGGGTACAAAAACATCCAAATCAACACAGAATCATGTGTGATAATATCCTATGATTATAAGTTGTCTTTTCCTCACAACAAAGCTAGGTTATAGGTACTTTATCTCATTAATATATGCCACAGTTGGCATATTTAACATATAGTTAATTTTGTATGCGAGTAGGGACAGATTAAGGCTTTATATTCTTTTGCCTAGTTGTGGCTTATTTTATAATAGGCATTTAATATTGGGCAATCTCTGATAATTTAGGCTGCATATTTTTCTAGATAATAATATATTTAAATGAATAAGAAACACCACATGTTATTAATTATTTTCATATTTTTATATTATTGCATCCCAATTGTTTTGGCACAAAATATCAGGTGTCTTAATTTGTTTATGACTAAACCAATAGGGGTCTAATTTGTAGGTTACAAATGCCAAATATATAGTTCTTGGGTTTGCATTGATGATGGTTTACAATGTATCTACTCTAGAAGTATCCATAATACATCTCATGAATAATAAATGAGTCTATTACAATTGGGTGATTATTAGTCGATGCTTCATTACTGAATTCAGTTTATAAATATATGTTGTTGGAATTAAACCAACCAGATAATTGAGATTGAGTGAATTTCACTCAGAATCTAATTATTTGGATACATCGAGAGTCACTTTGATACTAGTTTGGTACAATAATAAGACTTAACAAATACCCTTATGGTGGCATTTGCAATAAGTAGTTGTCAGGACAACAATTTGAGTTAGAGTGGTTCCACTGATTGTAAGGGTATTTGGGAATCACAATATAATACATATTAAAAATTTGTGCACATATATCCTTACGGTGGATGGTCACAAGAAATAAACATATTATATAAAACTGGACCCAACTCCACTTATGGTAAGGATATTAAAATCAACAATTCTTTAACCAGTGTTTGTTGGTTGAGCCTAACCTACATGATAATGTATATATTGCACCAAAGAAAAATAAATAAGTAAAAAATTCAACAACAATCTGGTCGGGTTTAATGACAATAAACATAAAAATTTATAAATATTTTTGGATTACATCTAAAATATTTACAAATACATTAATACACACATCATTTGTATTATTGGTGCAATTTGGATATCATCATGCAAAACATGGATTTAAATGACATTTTAAAAGGCCTGTCTGCAGATAAGGACAATTTAGAAGTTTTGGGGCTCAATATGGGCCATACACCTATGAATGAGAGTAATAGTATTTCTAAGGACAAATGTACACATGTTTTTACCAAGTTACAATGACAAATGAAAGCTTTTAGAACTAATATTTGGCATTTGAAATCATTTAAAGCATACAAAATTAAGGGCATAACACCAAGAGGGCTCCGTATTAAGTTACAACCTCTGGTTTCTAATATAGACCAAGAATTAAGGCAAGATTGGGCTATGGCACAACATCAGGCATCAATGTTATTTGTGGATTGCCTTATTAAGTATTATGAAAGAAATATTGAGACCCTTACTCCAGAATTACAAAAAACTTGTTCTGAAGTGGAAATCTTTTCTGAGACTAGTCATTACCAAGACCAATTAACACAATTATCTAAGGAATTAGAGAATATTGAAACAGATCTCAAGAAAAGGAAACTACACAAATTTAATCGGGACTTAGGGGATTATGAACAAGGCATACCTTTTGTCACCACTAAGAATGTGAGATTTAATGAAGGCACATATAAACCTACTAGGAGTAGGAAGCGACCTAGACCCATTTTAAAAAAACAAGACAACAGAAATCAGGTTACCACGGATGATGACTATTCATCTACTACGGAAGGAGATGTCTCCTCCAACCAGGCATCCCCAGTGGCTAAAAGAAAGCAGTCCCTCCCTTTAGGAGTCAGAAACGTAGAGGAGGCAGGAAGCACAAGCATGGGTACAGAAAGAGGTACAACCAGTCTACAGACACTTCTGAAACAAATTACAACGCAATAAATAATGTTTTGAATATTTCATCAGTTACATTAACAGAATTTCAATACAATGTACTTAATAAAGGACTGAATTTTGTACCCACAGCACCAGTGTCTGAACATTCATTTGTAGAAGATATTAATAATTTTTGTAGAAACCTCAATTTAAAGTTATTTTTTCAGACACAATTAATTCTCAAAGATCTACAGGTTTCAAATTTGGCAAATCTTCATTTATGCCCCCAATGGATAAACATGTATCCACATTCAAGGAATGTGTATTGAGGGATTTACATTTTTCAAAAAAATATGGACAGTTTTCGGAACAATTTGAATCAACAAGAACGTGAAGCGTTAAGGCAATTACAACAAAACAAAAATATTGTGATTACTAATGCAGATAAAGGTGGGGGCATTGTTGTTATGGACTATATCAAATACAAGGCAGAAGCCATGAAACAGCTATCTGAAACTAGATTTTATATTAAGATGATAGTGGATCCAACTTCTAATTTCAAATCAGAAATAGATTCATTTCTTGACTTAGCCGAAGAAGAAGAAATTATCACTTCACAAGTGGCCAACCAACTTAAAGTTCCAGAACCAATGCCCCAATATCTTTATCTAATACCCAAGACACATAAGGATTTAAACAACCCTCCTGGGAGACCAATAGTGTCAGGTCATGGGTCTTTAACTGAGCCCTTATCTGCTTTTCTAACGGAATATCTTAAACCATTATTTTCCATGGTTAGATCCCGGATTCAAGATACGACACAATTCCTGAACATTATTGAAGATTCCCAATTGGAGGAAAATTGGCTTTTGTGCACCTTAGACGTAACATCACTATATACAAGCATCCCACATAAAGCTGGCATTCTGGCTGTAACATATTGGCTAAAAGAATCAAAATTATATCCAACAGGATTTAATAATTTTCTTATTCAACTAACTAAGTTTGTTTTACAAAAAAAATCTTCTATTTTGAAGGGATCCCCTATTGGCAAATTAAGGGCACAGCAATGGGAGCTTCCTTTGCTCCCATTTATGCCGATCTTTTCATGGGATATTTTGAATTACATTTCATTTATGACACTGAGCGAAACATCTATTTGGAATACATGGACATATGGCGGAGGTATTTAGATGACTGCTGGTTGGTGTGGCGGGGTAGTAAGGATGTTCTTACCAAGTTCGTGGCATATCTCAATAAGAACCCATTTGATATAGAATTTACGATTAATATTGGATATACAGAAATTGTGTTCTTGGATGTTTTAGTCAACAGACTTGCGGATCATACTTTATCGACAACAATACATCGAAAGTTTCCGCAGTACAACACGATTCTGCATGCAACAAGTTCTCATCCCCGCCACATTATTACCAACATTCCTAAA
This sequence comes from Protopterus annectens, assembly GCF_019279795.1. Taxonomy (NCBI): domain Eukaryota; kingdom Metazoa; phylum Chordata; order Ceratodontiformes; family Protopteridae; genus Protopterus; species Protopterus annectens. The sequence goes on from NC_056726.1 coordinate 1,540,964,920, forward strand.
TCACAATACATGCGCCTTAAAAGGATTTGTTCATCTAATATGGAATATTCCATAAGAACAACTGAACTAACCACCAGATTTGTGGATAGAGGATATAATATAAATCAGCTCAACCAAACAGTTGCACAAATTGACACAAAAAGTCGTGATGATTTGCTCAAATATAACAGATCTACAGAAGGGCTTCAGTTGGCCAAGCAACCAATCAGGCTGGTCACTACGTATGGTAATAACACCAAATGGTTCAGACAAATTGTTAACAAGCATTGGGGTACATTACAGTCCAACTCATTTCTTCGAGATATTCTCCCTGAAAGTTGCTCATTTTCCTATCGGAGAGGATGGACTATTCAGTCCAATTTTGCACATTACAAAAGTTATATTCCGGGCATCAAACATCAGACTACATTGTTTGGGGATACACTAGTTGGTTGTTACCCATGTGGACATTGCAGTTTGTGCCAACATATCTGGAAAACTAAAGAATTTACTAGTAAAAATACATCCAAGATTTTTAATATAAAAACCTTTGGCAACTGTAGTTCAGATTGGGTGATATATTTGGCTCAATGCTCCTGTTCTGCTTTCTATGTAGGCCAGACTTCCAGGCCAATGAGGATTAGAATCAAAGAACACCTCAGTTCCATCAGAAATAGGCGGATAACCAATGCCTTATACAAACACACCAAACAACACACCACAGCTTCATTTCAGTTTATTATTATTGACAAAATACAATTACATAGAAACTTCAAGATGGGGTGGCACACCAAACTTAATAATATGGAACAAAGATGGATCACCACACTTGGGGCCCTCTTTAAACCTGGACTTAATGAATATCATGTACATGAAGGATAAATGCTAGGTATGCTACATCCATACCAGAACCATATTGAGATAGTCCGTTATTATAATCCCAGACATATTAGACAACTACTCTATTCTTAATAATAATCCAACCAATATTTCCTAGTATCCAACAATTCTCTAGAATAGATACATAATGGTCAGTCATGACAAACATCCAACATTCTCAAATATACTATAAATAATAATATGCTTTTTAAAATATAATTCACATTATGCATATTATTATGCAGACACCCTTTACTTATTATTATAATTGATTTGGGTGTTTGGAATTTGTTATATAAGTATCACTTCTGTGTTGCTTGAAATAGATTTCACCACAGTATTGATTATAATCTGAATGTTTAGTTATTAATCAATATTTTCATTATATATTGTGAATATTATTATTTGCATAAATATGTGATTTGTGGTGAATTCAATTGTGTAAGATGGTCATTGAATCTACTAGTTAAACATGATTTGTTAGTAGTATGAATCACCAAATGAATATGGGTTATACCACTTTAATAAGTGAGTATAAATTAAGTAGCAGGATGCATCATGGTTTGAATTTGTATTTCTTTGATAAGTCACATTGAGAAAGGCTGTGATAGCCGAAACCGGTTTGTGCACCTAAATTAGGTTGTTTTTACAATCCTAATAAAATTACTTTTATCTGCTGCCATAGAGTGCTGGTCCCTTCTTTTTGGATGTATTTTCAGAAAATCTGACCAGCTCTTTGTATCCTATGCTGCAGCTTCACAGGAGAAGGCTATATCAAAACAGACCATCTCCATATGGATAGGACATTGCATTCGTTTTTGCTACACCCATCATGGAAATCCAGTTCCTGCTACCATACGGCCCCACTCTACCAGGGCAGCAGCTACATCTACAGCCTTCCTCAGGGGGGGGTGCCAACCAAGGATATTTTGGAAGCTGCAACTTGGAGTTCAGTACACACCTTCACCAAACACTACCACTTACCACTTTACTCTAAGACTAGTGCTGGCTTCACCACTGCAGTTCTGCAGGGCCTTCTAGCCTCCTCTAACCCTGGTTGACTCCACCTCCCATCCTTAGCTTTGGGATTCTACCCAAGTGTGATGACTGCAGCAGGGTGACACGATGAACATAGTACAGTTTTGTACCTACCATAAATGTAGATGTTCGAGTGTACACCTTGCTGTAGACCAGGTTACCCTCCCTCCATCCCCTCTGACCTTACTAACTAAAACTTTACAATACCTTCAAACCTGATACTACCTTTGTGATGTATTTGCTTATAGCTGGAGGGATGTTTTGTTTGTGCTAAACTTTTTATATTGGTACTATTTACTGACCACTTTTTTTGGGGCACCTGACATCTGGGGCAAGAAAAACTGAAGAAAATGGCGTCGGATGCATCATATATACCCCTGGCGCACTGACGTCAGGGAAGAAGTGACAGCAACCGACGCCGGAACAAGACTTTGGAATTCAGGCTGACTGTGGGACTGCCTGACGACAGGATAACCCAAGTGTGATGACTGCAGCAGGGTGTACACTCGAACATCTACATTTATGGTAGGTACAAATGTTGTAATGTTGGCGATATCAGTCGGTTCAGTGTATTTTGTGCCATTTTGCACTAACTCCAAGCAGCTCTGAGAATTGCCAATTAGATTCTTGACATAGCTAAAGAATGCCTTATGGTTATCTTTGGAGTTCTTGGCAATTTTCCATTTGAAGCTAGCCTTGGATGATTTTATGAGGGATCGTAGTTTCTTGCTGATACTGATCAGGGATGTCTTCCCTTCTTGGGATTTTGCTCTTTTCTGTACTAGTTTCCTCCTTCTATTGTATAGCTTGTTTATGGCAGGGGTCCACCAGACTGGTTTCCTTTTCTTGGTGGAGTGAGTCTTGGTTTTGCTTGGGATAGCACAATCCACGCATTCTTGTAGGTGGCCGTAGAGTGCATTTGTAAAGGACTTTGCAGCTTGGACAGCATTATCCTTTTGCATGGGGGCTTTGAAACTTTCCACCTCGGTCTTAAGTAATGTGAAGTTTGCTTTTGAAATGTTTTTCATGCTGATTTCTTTGACCGGGGGTGGGGTGGAATGTGGAGATCCAGAGTGATTAGTTTATGGTCAGATCTAACCTGTGATGGGTTGACCTTCGGTGTGGAACACCGATCACCCATGTTGCTGTAAATCACTACACATTAGTTCAGTTGGGATTCAGAAATAAACATGCATTAGGCAAAATTGTGTGGTGAGTGGGAGAATGTAGGTTGAACTGATTCACTCCTTCACTCCAATGGAGCTCAGGAAGTTTGCACTGTACCTTCCAATTGGCAGGGCCTAAACCTTTTGACAGAATCAAATTATGTCCTCACATTTCAAACAAATGTGCATATCTCTGGAACCAGAGGGGTTATGAAAGAAGTATAGATGACAAACCCTTCGGCACAAACTATCTTTATAGTTGTAGTATTCGTTAGGTTCTAGGTCATGAACAGAATTTTAAAGTCACAGTAAACACAGTAACAATTACATTTGTAATATTTTGTAAACAACTTACATCTCAGCAAGCACTCAAGTTACACACATACTTTCAGCAGCATTTTATTCAACTAGCTGAGCGCTTTCACATGAGGCTAAGGAGTTTTATCTGTGTTACTTATTTAGAAAAATGTGAAAATTATATCTATATAAATTATCATAAAAACAACAGTTAATATCTATTTACCTGCACTAGACAGAGGTCAGATATTAAAAGCAGTTGAGTTTGCCATTGTGTAAGCTTTAAGATGAAATCTTTAAAATCCTTGAGTATAGCATGGTTTTGGAATTACTCATGTAAATATGAACAAGCAATATTTGACACCTAGAGGCGTTAGTAGGAGTTAACTGCAGATGCACCTGGAGATGTCAGTCAGATGTAATGAGTTAAGGGACACAGGCAGTGCTGTCATGCAATTTGAGGAAAATATCCAGTCTGTATCATCTGCTAATGGCAGTATAATGATATGAAAATGACCACCATTATGGAAGCAAGTACAACTGCAAATGCAACTTGAGGGTAAACAGCATAGCAGAGTATTTAGAAACCTACATAAATTGCATGATCAATGCCAGTGGCCAGAGTTTGTATGCCATGATTTCTTGGTGAGCAGATGCAGAGACCATGCTAGGATGCCTGGAGTAGCAACTATATTACCTGAAAAACAGACATTAGAGTCTCCTTTTGCAGTCAGTATCCATTACTGTGTGTGTTGTTATCCTCTACATTTCAGAAAAGATCTAACCATGCCTAACATACCATAACATCCACAACAGGGATATAGATGAATGCTTTCATGTGGACAGATCCACAATATCCACCATATGAGTGCTTGTAGACATGTGACACCCTCATATAATATCCTGTGATCCCATGGAGATTGTTGAATACTGATCACAGTGGACATGAAGGTATGGGCAGTATTGACTGTGCTTGCTACAGGGACCTTCGAGTGACCATCAAAGGACACAGTGGGATATTACCAGCATCTGCATCATGAATACTACAGCACCTCTTTGATGTTTATACTATCATGTAGGAGAGCATATTTGTCCCCCAAGAACCACAGAGAATAGAAACACCAGGCATGGATTCTGTGAAATAGCCCAATTCCCCTTAAGTTATAAGGGTCACTGATTGTACCACATCACTATCAAAACACCATCTGATCCATAAACACTGGAACATCAGCTGGAAATGTTTTTACTCCATCTGCCAGGTACTTTTCAACCCACTGGGTATTCTACAAAATGTGTCTGTGGGAGATTGTCAAATCTGTTGAATGTCTGAGCTATGTCAGCGATTGTGCATGGTGACTTCCCAAAGAGGCATCTTCTTGGCAATGCCATATATGCCCGGGAACTATGACTCATGACACTGATACACAATCAGACAAACATGGATGAGATGCAGTGTAGGACTTTTTACACTTGCCACAGTGACACTTTTGTGTTAGCAGGAAATAAATCAACAGAAGAAGATTAAAACAATCAGAAATCCATCTTGAAATGAAAATATAGTGTTACAGATCCTCAACACTGTCAAACATGTTTGGATGAATTAAGGCCTGCTTCTTCTACCTAGACTCCTTTAGTGATGCACTTCAACAAGATATTTTCTGTCTATGCAGTTCTACAGTAAATGGTGGCATGCAGACAGAATGAAGCCAGCTGTGGGGAAGGTACCAGCTGAAGAGCCATCAGAAGGACTGGATGAAGTGGAAAAACATCCATAGCAGATGGAGATACAGTACTCTATGGCACTGGCATAAAGATGGGGCCCAGTACTTACCTATGGGACAAAAAGAAATGGGTTCTGATACTTACCTATGGCCCAGACTAGAGATAACAAAGATTACAACTGATGCATGCAGTACTGCACTGACATTGTGATATATACTGCAATGACTAGCCATGCTGTGCATCAGATATCACCAGCTCATACAACACAGCGGTGAGTGCAGGGCACAGCTATCATCAAACACAAAGGCGTGTGTGTGTGTGTGTGTGGGGGGGGGGTACAATGACAGGGAACAGCAGTGGACATTGTTTTGGAATGAGATTGATTAATGTAGAAGTTCATGTGTAATATGAACAGGAGATTAGGGGGAGATGGATATACTGTGCAATGATTAGGTGGGGCTTCATGGGGATGTAGGTGTTCAGCTGTAATAGGTACTACATGTTCCAGAGGACACAGATCTCACAGATGTGGTTGCACTGCATGTATGTATCTTTCCCCAACAACCGCTAACAAGGACAAATGTGAGCCACAAGCCACAGAGTGCCTAGCCATGCTAATTGTCCGACCACCAGATAAGTTTCATCTGAGTGGGTGGCCACAATGTGCTACAATAGATCGTTGATATCAAGACCTCTCAACTGTCCTTATTTTGGAAGAATGTTCCTATTTCAGGACTGATTTACCCATGTCATCCTTCTTACTAATTTAAATATCTGAGATAAATATGTTTTCCTTAAATAATTTCTTGAATCAATATTATTTAAAAAGTTAACAAATGGTTCAAATGTATTCCCTATTATATTGGGCTTTAGATCAATTTTATAAATTAATAAATTGCTTAATTATTATTTATTGTATTACTAGCCTGGCTAGCTCAGTTGGTAGAGCATGACACTCAATCTCAGGGTTGTGGGTTCGCACTGTACAGTGGGCTAATCCCTTTCAGGTGACACAGTGGTGCAGGGGATAGTATTGTCACCTCGCAGCAAGAGGTTGCCCAGGTTGATTCTCAGCTGGGATGCCTTCTGTATGTAGTCTGTGTGTCCTCTCTTTGTTCTTGTGAGTTTCTTCTAGGTAATCCAGTTTCCTCCCACATTCCAAAGACATGCAGTATGTGGATTGAACACTCTTAGTTGGTCACAGGTGTGAGTATGCATGCAAATGTGTGGTGTCAAAGAACAACAGCAGCTGGGTTAGCTAAGGTGGTGTAAACCTTTGGTCTAGATGATTGTCACCATTGAAGTGAAATCGGAAAATATGTGCAAAAATGGGGAAAAAGGAGTTATGGATGGATGGAAATTGCTTAATTGTCTGTGTAGTTAACCAGTTGCTTATATCAATATTATATTTATTCATTATAAAGTCAGAAGTAAGTAGTTTTTTCTATTTATTATTTGATACCAAAAAATCAAATTTTGATTTTTTTTTTTAAATCCAGCATTTTGGAATATTTTAGAGTATTAGTGCAATCTACAGTGAAGGCTAAAGGGAATGTTGTATAGTTGCAAGTTTTCAAATCTAATTGTTAAAAAGAAAGTTTCTAAATATAATTAAAATATTGTTTATATAGCACAAATCAGATGGCTTATTAATGTTTCTATTAAAATATTTTAGTGTCCATTTTTAAAGTTATTTCCTAAAATCTAAGTAGGTTGTCCAGTTGGGCTATTATTGCCATTTAACCAAGCAATCTCATTTTTCCATCTGGCAGAATAATTGGGATTTAATCATAATGGTATAGGTTTGATTACAGAAGACAAAGTGCTCTCTCTATATTGAGAAATCCCACTCCACCATTCATCTAAACTCCCATATTATGGCACAATGCCAATCTGGATTTATTTGAGAATATATTTGATGTTTGCAACTTTTAATGGGTAGTTTATGAAAAAAAAATAGCATTTTTTTATGATGGGAGAGGTTTAGGTGGACATCAGATAAGGCATCTTATTTGGCATTAGTTTCAGACAGAGACTTCTGCTGAATGCAATGATGTTTCATCTAATAGGAAAACAGAATAATTGCATGCTAAGGTGAAGTCTTGGATTCTGGTATAGAAATAGCTTGGTCACTGTAGTGAGGAAGAAGTTTCCCATTTATTTTGAAAGGATGCTGCCTGAGCTGAGTGTGATATGACTAGTTACTTGGGTTTGAATGAGAGGGAATATTTTTCAAGGAGGTGGAGTTTGTTCTTTATAGTTAACACTTATGTGGTAGATATGCCTGAGGATGGTCTGAGTGCTTTGGCAAGTTCATCACTTTACAAATGACCATAGGCACAGATTAAATATTGTTATTATTACTACTGAGGACTGTAAGAAGAGCATAATGGATGCCTTCATAATGGTGTCTACTGGGGGGATTAGTATATCTCATGTATTTTATAAAATGTTCGCTAATCACATTGTCTTTCCTTTATACATATTCTCAATGACTTATTTCTAAAAAGATCCCTTCCATTACAATGCAGTTATTAGATTTATCTGGAAGGGAGAATATGACAGTCTGCAGAATTGATGACCTATTTCATTGCTTAATTCTAAGTTTAAATTGTTGATGGGAATTTTGCCACGGTGTCTTTGAGAGGTGATTCCTGTTATTTTGAGTGATTAAGTTTATGGCATCTAACCTGATAAGAACATGTAGAAGCTGTTGTGTTTGTTTAGGAAGATTCATGGATAGGATTCCAAAATGGTGGACAGCCTGTAAACACACTAGCTGTGCAGCTCCCTTATCACTTCATTAATATCTGACTTCCTGCCTGCACTTCCTGAGGAAAAAACTCAATTTTTCAACAGAAACTAAGGCAACAAAAAGAATGCATACACATACAAGCTTTATTTTTCATCAGAAATCTCTTCTTTTAGTTTCATAGGTTCATAGGTTCATACTAGGCTATCTGCCCTAGGGCATTTATAAGCCTAGCCAGAGTGTGTGTGGCTTCCGCCACCCCTTGGAATGATAATACTGTGCCCATTTAGGGTGTTTGTTTAGGAAGATTCATTGGAAAAATAATACTTACTACAAGCGGATCCCTGAACCTCATGGTGAGGATTCTTGCAGGTAAACAGGCCTAAGGGGTAGAGAAAAAGAAAAAAGAAGATTGTCTCAACTTAAAGTTTCATCGAACATTTTATATCTTCTGTCTTATATACCAGCTCTTTCAAATAGCTCTCAAAATCGAAAATTAAGATGGATAATCAACCAGAGCACATGGAAACTCTGACAACCAAGTCTAAGCTGTCTAATATAGTCACTCCAGAAAAAGATATCTCATCCAAAAGACAGAAAACAAATAAGTCTCAGACAGAATCTACTAAACTAGCCCTCAGATCAAAGCAAGGACAGACAATAATGCTTGATGATCTTAAAACTGCTTTGCAGCTACTTCAGGCAGAAGTACAGGGATTCTCACACAAACTACTTTCAGTTCTAGCATAGATCAAATTATGCTCAGATTGGAACAGAATGAGGCAAAATCCATTGAAAATGAAGTGAAAATAAAAGATCTTGAAAAGAAACTGCAGACTGATGGAAAAAATATTAACAAACTACAACAAAAAGTGCTGGATTTGGAAGCTAGAAGTAGACGCAACAACATTATTATCAGAGGTATTCCAGAAAATGTGGAAAGCTTTCAACCTAACACAATAATTAAAGAAGTATTAAGTACACTGTTAAACAATAAAGACTTTCTGGATGATTTAACTATAGAAAGAGCACACAGATCTATAAGAGGATCACAGACTGCAGATTACCCAAGGCAGATTTATGCTAGGATCCTAAACTCAGCACATGTTCAAGCAATACTCTCTGCTGACAAAAGCAAAAAGAACTTTACTTGGAGTGGGCATAAAGTCACCATAAGCCAAGACTTTCCTTTTGAAATTAAACAAAACCTGCAAAAACTGAGTAAATGCTGCTCTTACCTGATAGAAAACAACATACGTTTCCAAATGAAATATCCTGCCACATTAACTTTTTATCACAAAAATAAAAAAAATCCATTGAGACACCTGAAGAGGCAAAATCCATTTTCCTTCATCTATTTAAAGTAAATTTAGCATGAAAATCCTATTTCAAGCTTTCTGAGACTTCCGACTGGCATTTTTTTCATTTTAAGTCCAAATCCTGCTTACCTTGGCTCTTTTTTAAGGTAAAAAGTAAAATCAATTTTTTTCTGGTATTTTCTAAACAGGCCAAGGGGTCCAGTAGCCTTGCAATGTTCCATTACCTATAAATCCACTAGAATACAAGAGATAGCAGTAACCTTTCACCTTTCAACCCAATAACCTATCTGCAGCCTTCTGGGAGCCCCAGTGCATTACTGGGAATGAATAAATTGGCTGGAAACACTTTGAAAGTAAAATAACTTGTTTTGGGCTTACTTATAAGAGGATAATTCCTCCTTTCATCTAGAAACAACCTCAGATGACTTGCTACTGGCAATAACTGGACTTAAATGGCTATTTGTAAGCTGATTGACATCTAAATGGTACATTTTATGCATAAAGAATGTAAGGTTAATACAGTTAACTTAGACATGATCTGCAGACATTGTTTACACCTCTGTCTGATAAGTATGTCATTTTAGTCTGGTACTTATATATAGAAATGCTAACTGATCTACTAAAGGAGGCAAATATATAAACACTCACGTCTCACAGTTTAAATCTATTAGACAGAGACCATAGAGTTAATGGTGGAACTTAATGTTAATTTTTCCATATGATACAGTGGCACATATAATTGCTATTAAAATTAGTTTTCTCTTCTCATAGAGATCCTTAACATTATGCTATATATTGAGAGAGAGAGATAAAAAAACTGCTTTAGTACTGGTTTGTTTTCTCACACAAATGATAGGTTATAGAGACTCTTTACAATTCTACTTGTTGTTTACGCTATTTAACCTATTTCGGCAGTGCTGCTGAATAGCCTCCAGTCTATAAAGAGGGGATAAGATAAAAGGACAGTTGTTAAATAACATGCATGAAAAACATGTGCTAGAAGGCTGAGTTCATTTATTTGAGCCTGACCAAGAGACAGAGATGGCTATAAATAACCAGTTCTACCTTCTTCTTTTAAGCAATAGCAGTGTTGGAAAAATGTTATATTACATGTTATTAGTCTCTTGTTACTTATTTTGTTACTAAAACCACTTGGTGACCTGTATACTATTTAAATCAGTTGGCAACCCGAGGCTAGTTACAACTATTATGGAATGTAGCCGGCGATTAACTGCTGTTAATATGCCCTTTAGTGCTTTGCTTTTGAGTAGCAGTACTTAAGTTTCTCTTTCTCATAAAAGCTGACAGGATAAATAATGCTTTATTTATGGTCATATACCTATCTTTCATTTACCATTTTTTTTGAATGGGGAAGCTGCCCCATGGGTGTTAGTACAGATGCTTGTGTATGTTTGGAACACAATAGGTATTTTTAGCATCCCTCTATTTCATGAACAATATATTCAAAACCAAACTTAAAAATGTTATATACTTTCATCTCACACTTACTTACCATTACAGACGGATAGGTGGGTAGGCACACATAAGGGAGGTAGGAGAGTAGACGTCACTATACAGAAGGTATTACATACCACAATTAGCCAACAGAACTCAGGTATATCTTTAGTCATGTACTTTACTTCATTATCATTAAACTATGATTATAATTTTAACTTCTTGAAATGATAACTCTAGACTCGTGGAATGTTAAGTGGACCATGGATAAAGCTGAAAGAAGCCTTGCCATGCATATCACATATCAAAACAAATCAGTGATAACCTTTCTTCAAGAAAGTCACATGACCACACAACTATGGGATGTGAAAAGGAAGTGGATCAAACAGGTAATTGTGGCAGGCTATAACTCTTCTTCCAGAGGAGCTGTGGTTATAATAAATCAATCCCACCAGGGCGAGATTCTATCCATAAAAACAGACTCAGAGGGTAGATGGGCTCTCTTCACTAGCAAGTATCATAACATAGACAAACTCTTTCTTTTTATTAACATTTATAGCCCATGCTCCAACCAGCAATCTTTTATAGATGAAATATTTACTCTTCTAGCTGAGCACTCAAATCATCTATATGTTATTGGGGGGGGTGACTGGAATGCTCTATTAGACCCAGATAAAGATAGGTCCCACAAGAAGACCAGACAATCCCATCGTATCACAATGGTCTTTGATGAATTATTAAACTCTTTTGACCTATCTGATCCCTATACCAATTTTCAACATGACAAAACAATATCTAGATTTACCTTCTTCTCATCCTCCCATAAATCCTGGTCAAGGATAGACGCATTTTTAATATCTCAGCATTTTCGGTCATTTAGGTTAAGGTATTCCATTTTCTCTAGATCTATTTAAGACTATTCAAAAATTAGTCTCTCCATAAATTCATTAAGCACCAAACAGACCATTTCTTATATTAATGAATGGACATTAAACCCTAAAATTGTTTAAAAACAGGAGCTAGGAAAGTAAATAAAAGTGGCATACTAATGCAATTAAAGGAGGACCTTATATCCACCCAGATATCTTATGACAAGCAATGGAAAATGGCTAAAGCAGTAATTAGAGGCATTATAATACAAAAATCTGTCTGGTTTAAAATAAAATACACTAACACTAGAATAAAATTAGAATCTCAAATTGCTTCAGCTGAAATAGAGCTACAATGCAAATACTCAGAAGAATTAGACAAAAAAATGGTTGAATGGCAAAAGCAGCTCCATAAACATTACTTAGAAAATCTAACCTTTTTAGAAAGCAGGTCCCTATACCAGTATTCAGAATGGGCATAAATACCCTCAAAATTCTTATCCAGACTAATAAATAAAAAGAACGGACCACCAAAAATCAAAGAAATACACTATGAAGGTTGGGTACATCATGAGGAGTAAGACATCTTAAATGTGTTTGGGACCATATATAAAAATTTGTATAGCATGTCCCTCCCACCCTGAAATGATAAATTTCAAGATTATATGCGAAATCTAAAATTTCCACAAACTACCCAAGACCAACAAAAAATTCTAGGGGCACCGTTGCATCTAAAAGAAATAAAAATTGCAATAAATAAGCCCAACTTGGCAAAATCATCAGGACCGGATGGATACACTGCTTAATTTTATAAACTATTCTCAGAACCTGTATCAAAAATTCTATTAAAAGTATACAACTATATAATACAACACAGCATAACAGATATATACATAAATAATTAAAAAAAAACTTTTTTATACCCAAGCCAAATTCTGACCCAATGGATCCATCTAATTACAGGCCAATAGCCCTCATAAATATACTGACCTGAAAATCTTAGCCCAAGTTTTAGCTAATCGTTTGAAAAATATACTCCCCTCTATTATATGTTAAGATCAGTTGGGGTTCATGGTAAATAGACAAACATGTGACAATACCCTACTATTGGACACAGCTATTAGATTAATCAAGACAGATAAAAATCCCATATATGTTATTACTGCTGAAGCTAGCAAAGCGTTTGATAGAGTTAACTTAAACTTTCTATTCAATGTAAGGCCTCTATTTGGTATTCCTCAAGAATTTATAAAAAAACATTTAGGTCCTCTATCAAATGGCTTCCACTTTCATTCAGATAAATAATTGTAGAACCAAACCTATCCCAATCTCTAATGGCACAAGACAAGGATGCCTACTCTCCCCTTACCTCTTTAACTTATACCTTGAACCCCTGCTCCTTTTTATTTCACAAAAAGCCTTTCACCACATTCCAAGATTACATAACATTAAACTCACTCTCTCAGCCTTTGCTGATGACTTAAATATTTACCTGCAACTTCCCCTTGACCGATCTCCCTAAAATACTTAAAGCAATCAATAGGTATCAGAAATCTTCAATTATAAATTAAACCCTAGCAAATCCAATCTCTTTCCTCTAAATCCTCTTGGACACAAGGATTACTACTTCTCTGAGAGTGAGATTAAGTTAACCTACCAGATGAAATATCTGGGAATAATATATACCCTGAATTTTGAGGAAATTATTAAAAATAACTTAAGCCGTACATGGGACACTACTGACAATGACTTAAATAGATGGAAGAACATTAACATGTCCTTGCTGTCAAAAAGTAGTGTAGTAAAGATAAACCTTTTACCAAAAATCCTTGTCCAACTAAATGCCACCTTTTTAAATATTCCCCAAAAATTCTTTCTAGCTATGGAGAAAAATATATCTAAATTTCTTTGGTATCCTAAATCTACTAGAATTAGATATGATAAACTTGTATTTCCAAAATCTAAGGGAGGATTAGGATTACCGGACTTTAAATTATACTATAGTGTTATTACCTCATACAAATTACAATAGATAATAAATTATGACCCAACTATGAGAACGTGGTCCCCCCTATAGTCAAAAATTTGATCTAAACAAATTAACTCACTTGGTACAATCCCAAATCTCTCCTCTTTCTTAACTTAAAACAAAAGTCTGAATATGTAAAAAAATTACATCCAGTTATTAAGCACATGGTAGTAACTACTCAAAAGCTTTTTAATTCAGTACAACTATCTAAGGCCCTCTCCCTCCTCCAGCCCCTTCACCTTAATCCAAATTTGATGCTAAATGGTCAACTTATAAATTTACAAGGGTATCCTTTATCAAGGGACCTTACAGTTTGGGAGATCTACAAATGAAGAGAATATTATATAACACAATTCAGAATGCAACTTAATCCTCCAAAGAAATATGTAAGCATTCTTAACTCACTGCGATATCTTATAAATGCCAAATTCATGCCAGATAACGGTGTTATGCAGGATGTAAATCTATTTCAATTAATTCTCAATAACCTGACGACTAAGGGGAAAACAATTTCAAGAGTATACAAACTGGTAATGGATATAAAATGTCAGAGTCTTCTATTATTCTCTGTGTTCTGGCAAGGGAAATCCCAACAAGTTAATGAGCAAAACAAAGACTGCTATTGAAAATACGGTCAAATTTACTCCATTCAAAAAGCTACTATACGCCCGAGTAATGATTTATAATGATGCTTATTTCACCCCACAAAAAAATTAATAAATTCAATACTAATTACTCACCAAAATGCCTACACTGTCCTAGTCAATCAGCAGATATCCTTCATGTTATGTGGGAGTTTAGCAAAGTCCATAATCTATGGTGTTCATTAAGAGCTAGACTTGAAAAAAATGGGTTATGAAAAGAGCACCCTGTCATGGGAAATGGCTATATTACACATTAATACAAACAATCTCCCAAAAGTCCTATAGCACGTCCTCATCACAATTTGTGCTCTTATTAAATTCTACATCTCAAAGAACTGGAATCTTGCTTCCCCCTTTCATAGGAAGGCTTCAGCAATTCAGCCATTAAATACATCTGTTCCCACAAATTGCTATATATAACCACCGATCACAAATATTACTGCAAATATTGGGAATACTTGCGGGATGTCATCCTTAAGAGGTGAAAAATGTTACTCAATGTTAGAAAATATCTCCTTATTATAAGGATCTGGTAGGAAATTTTAATCAGAACTTATCTTTTTTCGATTGTTGGTAACTGGCTGACTGCATAAGGATCTATCCTGTATATAGGATACATTTGCTTTTTCCTTAATTTTCCCCCTCCCTCTGATTGGCAATATCCCATTGCTGGTTGTACTTATAGATCCTCTCTACTTACTTAAGACTGACGTTCTAACAAGTTAGCTGTTAGTGTGACTTCTTTGTACATAATGCATAGAGGTTGTTGTTTTTTTTTTATTTTTCTTATTTGCATGTATTGTAAATGCATGTTTTTCCATTTGAAATTATGTGTATAATGGAAGTTTATTTTATTTTATTTTATTTTACTATTTCTATCTGAAAAACTGAATAAAGAAATTTTTGAAGAGGAAGATTCATGGATAGGCTCTGGGTAGGATGGTAAGTTATGATGAGATTAAACAATATGATGTTATTAACCATTCTGCCTTATAGAATATTATAAATAGTATGTTTATTGTTTTTTTTTTGAGGGAGTTTGTATGACATGTTTACAACTATGTTATGTTAACCCATGCTGTTAATGGCCGGTTGGGATCTGTTGTATATTTACAGAATGTAGTTTTACAGGGATTTCCCTTGAGTTTCTTTTTTGTTTGGCTTCTATTTAGCACTATTATACCGATTTATGTGCCTTTAGCTGTGCAAAGGGTACGAGATATAGAACTAGGTATTTTTTTACCTCTCTTGTTTAGCTATGCTGATGGCCTTGTTGTCACAGAGAAGGATACCTTGGTAGTATTTCCAGCTGTGTAGTTTCTGCAATCTCTTTTGGGGTAGGGAGGGTTGTAATTAAATTTTTAAAAAATTATAGCATTAGGGGAACAAACTTCAGTCTCTTCTATTCATTTTAACTATTTTTAGTTAAAATTATTGGACTATAATTTAGAGATATATCTCTTCATGATCAGGAATAATAAAAAGTGTTTGCTAAAATAAACCATGTCAGCATAACCTGGAAACATTTTCACATTGTCTGAAAAAAGTTCATATTATTAATTCTATTCTTTTAGGGCTGAGGTCATGTTTGGTAAGCATTTATGAATTTTTGCTCAGGCTGAAACTTTCCTTATTGGGGTTGGTGTTTTGCGCAGTATGAGGTATTACACTGAATTCCATGAAAAGGGGCATTTTTATGGCAAAAAGAAAAGAGGGTTAGATTTGTTAAACATATCTTATGCCTTATGCATCTTTCACCTTGTATCATCCTTCACTGATTCTTCTGAGTGGGTGTGGTAACCCTTGCCCTCTCTAGTTTGCAGGAGGTATTATGAGGTTTCATCCACAGTGTCGGTGGGCTTCATGCTATATGAAGCTTTATTTATAGACAAATATTAACAAGTGGGTTTTAGTCAGCATTTCATCATATATTATGGCAGATTTCCATTCGTCTCAGTTTTAGATTGACAGTACTTGGGATTCCCTTGATGACTGTTTGAAATCTTCACTGAATGAATGCTTTCTGTACTTCGCAGTTGAGAGATTTCTTTTGACAATTTCAGACAGTGCAGTGGGGTCCAGCCTCTTGCCTTGGCTAAAGTAAAGGCATAATTGGCTAAAGTAAAGGCATAAATGTCTAACAGCTTAGATTTTCTTTAACTCTGCTTGACTTTGTGATTGACTGTCAAGAAGCATGGTCATTTTTTTCTAGATGCTTTTTACCCCCTGTGACGACTGGGGAGAGATGGGCGAAGGCTGCCAGCCTAGTCAAGTAGAATTTGATATATAATTCTGGCATTTGTAAATAAATGTAAAATACGGCTTGTGTTTTTAAATGTAAAAAAACACTGTAAAATGTGAACTTCAAGATTGTTGCAACATTGCCATCTGCTGTAAGGAAAACCAAACCAAGTATTTAAAATGTGTGTTTTAAGGCTAACATTTATGACTAGAATTTACACATGGAAGGTGCTTTATTGCTCTGGTTTCTGCTAGAATGTATATGTGAAATGCCTTGTATTGTTGTAAGTTTCTGAGCAGGTGTTAGATTGCTAAATAATGCAGATTGTGGCCTGAGAACTCAGACCAAGTGTTAAAATGATGCAATATGGATACTGGGAAAAACTGTCAGAAATTATGCAATTTGGGAGGGCCTTAGAGACATGTTTATTAGTACTGTTTAAATACTATTTCTCACAAGAGACTGCTCACATGTAAGTTTTAGCACTGTGATTTCTTGTAGGAATAGTTAAAGCTAGTAAAGATTAATTAGGTATTTTTCTTTGAAATCAGACCTGCTCAACTGTATTATTTTAAGTTTCTGTGTGATCTCTGAACTCTTAGATATCTCTGTGGTGTAGTAGTTTTGTCTTGTGTTTTAATTATTTATTATTAAATATTTTTAAAACCTTCTACCTGTGGCTGGTTTGTGTAGAGATAAGCTCTAGAGTGCATTGCATATTTATATAGGTTATTGTAATAGGCCACTCTAAAGTAAGCCATGACTGTTAGTCATACTACCATTGGATATTAATATTGCACAGTAATAATTGGACACCCTTTTAAGGGCCTTTTAGTAGCTGATATTATTAGTTGGGTGGTGGCAGTAATTACTACCATATAGTCTGGGTAAAGGGGCACAGCTGGAGAATATGTGTCAGCCTTTCCCAGGAGTGTCTGTGAAGTTGTATAAATACTTACCTCAAAGAGTGTGTGTGTTTTGTCAGCTACTTGGGCAGGGACATGAAGGACTGGTTGGACCGAGAGGGTACTGGAGGTTTTACCGTGCCCAGTTTTATTGGGGACCTTGGTGAGCAAGGGAGCAACTAGCCCCAGACTGACTGTGATCTCTGTGTGCATGTAAGGGAAGTTGTACTTTACTGTGTGTATTAATTATCCTTTTCTCTTCTATGAGATGACCTCCCTGGTGTTAGTGGTGAGGATTGAAGCTCCTTGATTGCTGGGCCAGGAAACGGTCATCACACCCTCATGTCTATCCACAATCAAGCCTTTTTCAATTAGAAACCATCCATCCATTTTCCTCATACTAGATAATTTCCTGGCATAGCACAGAGCAGGAGATATCAGGTGGGATCATCATACAGGTAGGCAAAGAAAATACATTATCATCCCCTTCGGTAAGGGCGATATTTCTGCAAACTGCCACATCAATAGTAATACCCTAAGAACACATACAGTGGTGAGAAATCTGGGCACTTAGGTTGACAGACCCTTACTTTTGACCCCCATGTCTCCACAGTGGTAAGAAGAGCATTTTATACTGCTCATGTCATAAGTAAGGGCATTGCCTCCAGAAAAAAAAAAGTTGTAATCTCCCTGTACTCTTCCCTCATCAGGACAATGATAGAGTATAACACACCATTTGGCATGTATCTCTCCAGGCACCTGCAGCAATTGGAAAGACCACAGAGGTTCCTTACAAAGAAAATTCAAGGTCTTCAGCATCTGTCATATGGGGACAGACTGAAATCACTGTCACTTTACTCAGTGTCATACAGACTGCTCAGAGGCAACCTGTGCCTTGCATATAGGGCAATATCTGACCCTGCTTTATTGGAAATGTGCACATTTGCAAGTCAAACGGCAAACAGGTTACTCACTCTAAGGATCTTAATCTGCTATGTGACAGTAACAGAATCTTCTAGAAGACAGATTTGCCTCTCAGATGCTACCTCACCTTTGGAACAGCCTTCGAATTCATGTTAAACAGAGCCCTTTGCTGCCCTTATTTAAATGGAACTTGGACAGTTGTATGGGTAATAGTGAATTCACCTGGGGGGTTTCCAGCTCCATTCTTCTTGGACATCGGCAACAGGTGCTGACTTTAGTGTCTGCTTGAAAACAGACACTCTTGAGAAGAAGGGTTGATATGTGGCTAGGTTTGTAGGGGCCCCAGGGCCATTAGCCTAGTAATGTCCTATGATCCTATGAGAGTTGATTGTACTCCTGCCAGCATCCTAGCAGTGTACAGTCTAACTGCACCAAATTGGTTGGAAGACAAGTCACAAGCATTAGTACAGGGAATCCACAATGTCTTTGTCCAGTAAGTCCATGGTCCCATACAGTCAGTAGTAAAGTTTACCACCAGGCAGTGGCTTGAGAAGCCAGACAACCACCCCTAGGATGTGCATCATGAAGCTACCCCTCCCCTGAGGGATTGTGGCTGCTTGCATCCCACGCTGCCTCTGTGTTCACTTTTAATAATCGAACTCAGGACATCTGGGCAGTAGACATGGCTTTCTCACTCTGTGCCACCAGATCTGCAAAACATAGTAACTTTTTATGTAAAAAGCAATGTAAGTTAAGCAAACATACCAATAAGAATTATACATTTTCCTATGCAACTTTGATAGCATGTTTCATTTTTAAAGCAACATTTTAAATAAAAACATATTATCATTGCATTTAAAAGTTTTACTTCTACTCTTTATGTCTACTTATAAACATAAATTTAGTGACTGTGAAATTAAGTGAATACAGACAGTGTGCTCGGTGTGAATCTTTTCTAAATGCAGCTTATGTATCTAGTGCAGATGTTCATCATGTGACACTGCTGCAGTCATTACACTTGGGTTATCCTGCCGTCAGGCGGTTCCCCAGCCGACCTGAGTTCCAAAGTCTTGGTCCGACGTCGGTTGCTGTCACTTCTTCCCTGACGTCAGTGCACCAGGGGGATATAAGATGCAGCCGATGCCATGTTCTTCAGTCTTTCTTGCCACGCAGTGCCCAAAGCAGTTCGCCAGTGCCGGTCGGCCGACTCCTGAGATTTTCATTCCGAATCGAGAATCGAAGTCTTCTAAAAAGCTAAATTGGGGAAACTTTTTCTTGCCTCAGACCAATGTCAGCAAAAGTTAATAATTGTATTTCTTGTGGGAAGCAAATACCTCATAAGGATTTCCACTCCTACTGTATCCCATGCCTAGGCCCAGACCACTACGTCACTGGTTGTTGGTTTTGTGCTAGGTTTAACAAGCGCACTATTAAACATCGGTTTGATTTTGCCGACATTATTTTGCCAGAAAATTTAATTATACCATGCTGTCGGAACTTCCGATGACTGGAATTAATAAAAAGTGCAAGGACAAGGACAGGCATCCGAGGCCCAAAACCGACGATGAGGCTTCTTCTAGGCCAGATGCTGGTTCTCCAGTTTTCAGCAAGGCGCCTACGCAGCCCCTGATGACCACTAATATAGAACCACAGACCGCCTCCGACTCCCACGTGGAGCTGGCTTGGCCTTCGGATGCTCCTGCTATTCAGATTACCAAACTTAATCCTACAAAGGGAACCGAAGTAGCTGAACAATCCACAGCTTCAGAGGGTTTTTCAGACCTACCCAGTTAACCATTAAACCCCCTGTTAAGTCTAAACCTCCATTAAAAGCAAAGAAACAGACACAGCAATCTCCAGGGCAGGCTTCCATGTCTAAGAAACAAATGCTAAAAATGGCCGAAGACCTAATCACCCTGATCAGAGGGTTCCAACCCCCTCCAGATAAAAGGCCCAGACAAGATGCAGACTATGAATCTTCAGACCAGGTGTCCATTTCCTCTGACTCATCCTCAGATCTAGGGTATTCTTTACCCCCTTATGAGGATTCGGATGCTGAGGAATCAATTCCATCAGCCTCTCCACCTGAGGACTACTCCTTTGGGGAGACCTTACATACCATGAGGGAGCATTTCCACTGGGAAGGCCAGGATTTTTCAGAATCCAAGAAAAGGCTCAGAGACTTCCTCTTATTGCCTCAACACAGACCCCTTGCTATTCCGTCAGTGTTAGATATTGTGGATGATGTATATACTGAATCCAGCTTAAACCCTGACTCCTTACCACCAGCCCCAGTTAAGCCAGATAGATATTACAGAGTCCCTGACTCTCACAAATTTCTATACAAAAGCCCTATTGCTGACCCTGAAACTATTTCTCAGGGACCCAAGGGGATTAAGGCCTCATCATCTAAAAACCCAGTCCCCTCTGACAGAGATTCCAGCTTTCGACAGATGGGGCAAGAAAGTTTATACATCTGCAACTTTAGCCATAAGAGCCTTGAATTGCCAGTTTCACATGCTAAAATATCAGCAATTTTTAATGTCTCAGTTGAAACAAAAGATGCTACCAGATTCAGGTCATCCTAATTTGAAAGAAATGCAGGATTTACTGCATGCAGCTGAACAAGTGGGAAAACATACTTTGCAATGTGGTTTTGATTCCTTAGAGGCCTCCTGTAGAGCAGCAGTTACAGGCTCTGTCATTAGAAGGCATGCTTGGTTAAAAGAACATACGCTACCAGATCATGTTAAAGCCAAATTACTGGATGCACCTTTGCAGCGGGATGTGTTGTTTGGAGTTAAGGCAGAGGAGGTATTAAAAAAGATGGAGGATAAGGCAAAATCTATGCAAATGGTCAAAGATTTCTTACAGGTTCAACCTCCTTGTTTTAGCAGAAATTGGCCAACAAAAAATTGGTCCTTTCCAGTCACAGACAGAACTCCAAGGGGCAGATATAGACGTCCAAGAGGTAGAGGTCAGACACAAGGCCCTTACAGACCTCAGCAATGGGGTACACCAGGCCAGAAAGAAGGGGAAGACAGGCCTCAACCTTATAAAAAACAGTCTCAATGACTTCCCACTACAGCTGCCAAACAGCTCTCTCTTGGCAGCCCCCTTAGGAGGAAAACTGGCTCTTTTCTATCACAATTGGCATTGCATCACCAAAGACAAATGGGTTCTCAACATCATATCTCAAGGTTACAGGTTCCACTTCCACACTCTTCCAAGGTTAAAAGGAATGCCAAATCTGCCACCAAATCAATGGGCAGAGGCTCAAAAACAAATTACAGCACTCATGGACATGAGAGCTATTCAAAAGGTACCACCACAAGAGCAAGGACAAGGATTTTACTCAAGACTCTTTCTGGTTCCCAGAAAGGACAAAGCCTGGAGACCCATTCTGGATCTTTCTTCACTGAACACTTACTTGGATGTTCCGAAATTCAAAATGTTGACACTACAGCAGCTTCTTCCCATGCTGGGCAAGAAGGCTTGGCTCATGACTTTGGACCTCAAAGAGGCATACCTGCATGTCCCTATCAGACAAAACTGCAGAAGATACCTCAGATTTCTAGCAGGTTCAATGCACTATCAATTCTCTGCACTGCCCTTTGGCTTATCTACTGCGCCCAGGGTCTTCACAAAGTGTCTGGCACCAGTAATTGCATTTTTCAGGCAAAAAGGAATTCAAAATTACCCATACCTGGACGACTGCCTAATCCAAGCAGAGAGCAAAGACATTCTTCTAAAGCATCTGGCATATGTAAAAAAGTTATTAAGTTGCCTGGGGTACACAGTAAATGAAAAGAAATCAAAACTAGTGCCCTCACAACAGATAATTTTCCTGGGTGCCAGATTAAACACAATGGCCCAGATGGCTTATCTCACGCCAGACAAGCAAGGACAACTGACTCAATATTTTCATTTAATGGCAACAACAAGACCAAACTCCCTGCAAGAAAAATTCTGCAGGCCTTGGACTACATGGCATCTTGCATACTACTAATTCCATATGCCAAACTGCATATGAGGAAACTACAATGGCACCTAAAGAGTGTATGGTCTCAACACTGTCAAAATTTGGAAACAGTTATACCACTAATTCCTTGCCTTCTACAGGAGTTTCAATGGTGGGCTCAAGCTTGTCACCTCAACAAGGGACAGCCTTTTACTCAACCCACAGCCAGGCAGACACTGACAACAGATGCATCGGATTACGCCTGGGGAGCACACATGGCAGGAAAATGTATTCAGGGCGAGTGGCCCACAGAACAAAGACATCTCCACATCAATCAAAAAGAGATGCTAGCTGTACAAAATGCAATTATAGCTTTCAAGGAACTGCTACATCCAGGACAACTACTGCTAAAGACAGACAACACCACAGTTATGTGGTACATAAACAAGCAAGGAGGCACACACTCCTACCCCCTCTGCAGACAAGCCATGACCTTATGGAACACAGCTTTAAACTACCAAGTTCATCTGCAAGCACAATTCCTGCCAGGAGAGAAAAACACACTGGCAGATGACCTAAGCAGAAACATCATGGACCCTCACGAATGGCAATTGAGTCCACAAATATTCAGAATGATAGCACATAAATGGGGGAAACAAGACATAGATCTGTTTGCATCCCCAATGAACTGCCAACTACAGAAATTCTGCACAAGGAGTTACCATCCACAAGCATGGAAAGTGGATGCCCTCTCATTCAGCTGGTAAAACCTGCAAGTATACACTTTTCCTCCTTTACCTCTCCTCCCAAAGGTACGCATAAAAACCAGGCAGGAAGAGCCAAAGATGATCCTGATTGCACCTGACTGGCCACGCCAGCACTGGTACCCAATCTTAAAGAGCTTAGCACAAGAACCACCCTGGATATTGCCTCAAATCCCACAGCTGTCGACACAACATAACAATCAGATACTTCACAGCCAGCTAAAGACCTTAAATCTAGCTGCATGGAAAATTCCTTAACCAAGCAAGCATTGCCTCTCTCCAAAGCTGTTATGGATGCCATTCTGGAGGCCAGAAGGCCTAGCACCAGGAAAGCCTACTCGGATAAATGGAAGAGATTCTGTGCCTGGAACCAGGCGCACAGCCTTAACCCTCTTGTCCCAAACATTCCTCAGATACTTCAATATTTAACTGCGATGCTGGACAAGGGCCTCTACTTCTCATCTATCAAGATCTACACCTCAGCCATTTCTGCTCATTACAACACGGATCCACCAATTTTTTCTAATCCTTTGCTCAAACAGTACCTCAGAGGGGCAAAAAACATGAGACCACCCCGTAGAGCACCTACCCCAACTTGGGACCTCAACTTTGTTTTGGAAAAATTAACTTTACCTCCCTTTGAGCCAGCTAACACAGCAGAATTAAAATACATCTCTTGGAAAACTGCTCTACTACTGGCAATAACATCAGCAAGAAGAGTTTCAGAATTACAGGCACTAATGGCAGTGGAACCTTTCCTCATCTTCCACCAGGACAGGGTGTCCTTAAGAACTAATCCTACATTTATGCCAAAGGTAGTATCAAGAGTGGCTTTAAACCAAACTATTCACTTGCCAACCTTTTATCCAAAACCACAGAAAAAAGGGGAGAGACTACTACATTCCTTGGACATTCACAGACAGTTACGCTTCTACTTGGACAAAACCAAAGCTTTCAGAAAATCTGAGCAATTATTGGTAGCATACGCTACAGGAGAACAGGGAAAAGCCATTTCAAAGCAGACTATTTCAAAGTGGATAGCTCACTGTATACGTTTTTGGTATACACACCATGCAAAACCTGTACCTAGCAGCATTAGATCTCACTCCACCAGGGCAACAGCCACTTCAACTGCCTACCTCAGGGGAGTGCCCACCAAGGATATTTTAGAAGCAGCAACATGGAGTTCTGTACATACCTTCACCAAACATTACCATTTGCCTTTATATTCCAAATCCAGAGCTGGCTTTGCCACTGCTGTGCTGCAGGGCCTTATAGCCACCCCTAATGCCTTATAGATCCATCCTCCCCACCTCAGCTTTGGGATTCCACCAAAGTGTAATGACTGCAGCAGTGTCACACGATGAACATAGTACAGTTTTGTACCTACCATAAATGTAGATGTTTGAGTGTTCACACTGCTGCAGTCCAGGTTACCCTCCCTCCTTCCCCTCTTACTTTCTGGTATGTACCTGGGTCTTCTACCCTTATTTCCTAAAGGGAGTATTTGCTGGTAATTAAAAATGGGTGTTTGCTTTTCTATTATATATTTTACTAGCAATTTCAAAGGCCTACCTATTTGGGGGCACCTGCCATCTGGGGCAAGAAAAACTGAAGAAAATGGCATTGGCTGCATCCTATATCCCCTGGTGCACTGACGTCAGGGAAGAAGCGACAGCAACCGACGCCAGACCAAGACTTTGGAACTCAGGCTGGCTGGGGAACCACCTGACGGCAGGATAACCCAAGTGTAATGACTGCAGCAGTGTCTACACTCGAACATCTATATTTATGGTAGGTACAAAACTGTACTTTTGTTATAATAGAGCATGTCAAATTGCAGTACCTACTTAGGTAATTAGTATACATTTCTTCCCTGAACTGTTCAGATGTTAAGTACAGTTTGATAGTTACTAGTGCAGATGTGTCACTAAGGCGTTTGGTATATCTTACTGCTAAGAATTGTACAAACGTTTAATACACCTTGGTGATACCTACTACTCAGGTACATCGAACAAGCCTGCAGTAACTGCAGATAAATAGCTCAGAATGAAATGATGAAAACTGTGTTATTACTGGTATACTTGCACACATATATAAATTAAAACATGTGAACTTGGAAAGATTCACCCAAACCTGCAATAAAAAGATCTGGAGCAATTGCAAGATGCCATTTCAGATAAAGAATCAGATAAGTCGATATAGTCAGTATCCAATGGCACAACACCTGGGAAGGATGGGACCTCATGTAGAAGTTTACAAAAATATGCTGTCACTGTGAAGCAGAGCCCATCTCTCATTATAGTTCCGTGTAACATTAACCAGTGGATAGGAAATCAAAAATTCACCCCAGGTCTGGATCCTATGTCTCTGATAGACAGAGGTAGTCAGTAATGACCAAACTAACATACCCCACACACACAGCCTCTAGAAACTTCCTAACATACCTCCTCCAAATAAATAACCATGATACATAGAGATCCAATTGAGTTGGGTTGCATGGTTAGGCTTATGAAGGCCCTGGTGGTTGTTACCTTAGTGTATACTTATGAACCTATCCACTAATTGTCTTACCTCTTTAAGTAGGAGAAATGCAAAATCTATTCAGGAGGCAGAGCT
This sequence comes from Protopterus annectens, assembly GCF_019279795.1. Classification (NCBI taxonomy): domain Eukaryota; kingdom Metazoa; phylum Chordata; order Ceratodontiformes; family Protopteridae; genus Protopterus; species Protopterus annectens. The sequence continues at coordinate 1,540,990,484 of NC_056726.1, forward strand.
TGCCTTACACTGCAATAACGTCCATGGTAATAGTTCTCATGAAATCAGAGAAAGACCCTAAACAGGAGACCACCTACCGACTTGTTTCACTGATCTCCACGGAACTTGAGAATTATGCTAAAATACTAATGACTTAAATATATAAAAAGGACCAAATAATACATTTGCAGCCCAGATGGGCTCCACTTCAGGCAAACCTGGTACAGATCACATGATAACAATGATAAAATACATCATGGAAACAAAATGAAAAGGTTCTACACCCAAGAAATGTTTGTTATACATTTTCCAAAAGCTTTCAGTATCCCAGAATGAAAATATATTTATTCTCTTCAAAATATTTACACAATTTCAGTAGGATGACTAGAACCTTCCAAACATAATATAACATAGGTTCATAGGTAGGTACTAGGCTATCAGCCCTAGGGCCTATACAAGCCTAGCCAAAAAGGTACCCTGGCTTTCGCCACTCAAGAAAATTATTTTTCTGTGCCCCTGTTGAGCAGAGCCACAGAGGTGATCCCCGGGGTGAATTTCCTATTTCCCATGCAATCATCAAGATTTTTCTTGAAGAGTGCTAATGAGGAGCTTTGCTTAATATAGATAGGTAGTTTGCTCCAGAGTATGGGAAGTCTCTGGGACAGGAATCTATCCCTCCAGCATGTTCTGTTTATTGTCATGACAAGGTTTAGAGCGTGTAGCTCGGAGGGAATGTGATTTCTTTATGTGGAGCATGCCCAGCAGCTCTGTGTTTGACATAGCTTTGTATGTTAGGCAGAGATCACCTCTGAGTAGGCGATATGCGATGGAGTTTTTTGAGACAGTCTGCATAGGACATCTGTTTGAGGCCAGTAATCCACTTTGTGAGGTATTTCTGTGGCCTTTCCAGTTGTTGTAGATGTCTTGTGAGGTACATACCAAAAGAGGCGTTATACTCTATAATGGGTCTAATGAGTGATGAGATGAGGGGAACAATGACCTCTTTTCTCCTGATTGAGAAACCTTTTGTGATGAGGTGTGCTATGTAGAAAGATTTCCTGACTACTGTGGCGATGGGATTATCAAAGGGGAGACTACTGTCCACCTGTGTGCCAAGGTCTCTTATCACACTTTCAGTGTCAAGTAGACTACCACCTATGTGGTAGCTAACGGGTACCAGAGTTTTTTACCAAAGGGGATGACAGTGCACTTTTTGGCATTGAGCTTGACGCCATGGCTTTGACACCAGGCATCTGTCTCAGTGAGACCCTTTTGTAGAATGTCCATATCGTTAGGAGTTTCAATTATGGCTCCTAGTTTTCAGTTATCTGCAAACTTCATTAGCCAAAGACCTTCTGTGTTAGCCTGTACTTCAGAAAAGTAGATACCAAACTGGAGAGGACCCAGGACTGAACCCTGTGGTACTCCACTTGTCACTGCTCTGAAGTCGGATTTGGAGTCTGCTACTTTCACAGTGTGGGTTGGCAACCCATCTTGTGACATAAGGATTTATACCTAGTGTAGTGAGTTTATCTATAATTCCAGAGTGGGGGATGGTGTCAAAAGCCTTGGCGAGATCTAGATAGGCTGTGTGAGCCACCTTACCCTCATCTACGGCTTTGGTGACTGCTTCTAAGAAGTCAATCAGGTTTAGGAGACATGATCTGCCTTTTACAAACCTGAACTGGGTTGGATACAGAGTTTGGAGATTACCAATGTCTTTGTTTATAAGTTCCATGATGATATGTTCCATGGCCTTGCAGATCAGGCTCATTAGGCTAATGGGGTGGTAGTTCCCGGGGTCCATGATGGCTCCCCATTTGTGGAGTGAAAGTGTTTACAAATTGTACCTCATCCTTTAATGCAGAAAGATGGGCAGAGCATGAACATTGTTCAGCTTAGTAGCTGAACTAAGGTTGATACATAATATCGCAATAGTATGAGAATAGGATGGGCAGAAACTACAATGTTGCTATTCAGAGACAATGGTATAGCACTTCCAAGGGTTCTACACAGTGATGCAGATACTGCAAGGAGTACCATCACCTTTACAGACTTACAGACCATATCCAGATTTTGATAAAAAGATTTGTAAGAGACAGGAAGAAGGCAAGAAGAAACAAGGATGCCCAACCAAGTGACTGCACACGAGAAGGCTTGTGACAATCAGTCATTACTGTCAAAGAGTGTGGGAGACTGGTACTGAATCAAAAGATGAGGTGACAGTAGATTCAACAGCCTGACCCCATATAGAAAAAATGAGAAAATGAATTTGATGAGGATGATGATGCTAATGTTGATGAGGATGATGATGATGATGGTTATGGTGATGACATGAAAAGCATTAACAAACCAAAAACAATCAAGTGGTACCTAAACTGCAAAAACATGACTGGCACCATCTTTCTGACAAAGGTTTGTCCAAAATATCTATAGAGAGAGAGAGAAATATGATTGCATGACGAAGCGAAATTGGATAAGAATTAGAATGCCTTAGTATAAGCTTTTTGTCCTTGACACCTCACAGAAGGTTCTTAAACTCTGTTTTATAGAGGAAGTTACCTCAATGAGACTAATATTTTACCCCAAACCAGTATACACAATTAGGCATATACTGGTAGGGAAAAATTCAAAATGTATAGCAATGAAAATTAGGATAACCATCTGTTTCTTTTGAGAATAGTTTAAACAAGTGATATCCGCCTTTTCTGTCTGTGGGCTGTCTCATTCTAACTTCAGGGCAGAAAATTAGGATAATAACTCTACTACTTCAAAATGGTAATGGAATTGTTTTTAGAGAACAGATTTAAAACATAAATTAAATAATTTGCTACTTGCTTGTGAAAAAATGTAGAAGCCAAATTATTAATAAGCACTACACGAAAGAGAGGGAAAGTTTCATGATGTCTGTAGCAATCTCTAGATTTATTCTGGTTTAATTTGCCCAAGTCTTTTGGGTTTCTAATGTTAAAAGTACAAATTATATGGACAAACTAACAACGAGTCTTAGCATGTTATCAGTCAATAATGACACTTTAGGATGTGCAAAGTACTTAATTGTTTAATAAACACCACTGGGAGATTGCCTGCTAAAATTTTTAGACTCGGTCTCAAAGAACAAAAAGAAAAGACTGTACCTTTTCTTATCGGTTGCATGCATGCAGAATTTGACGTTACATTACTTTCAGCAAATCAGTGTATTTAGGAATGTTTTCATTCCCTGTGCTTTTTCCTTATAGTTTTATGTGAATAGTTTAAAAACATGCATTTTATTTGTTTTGTTTATTTATTTATTTGCACTGTGTTTACCGGGAGAGTCCACTGAGTCAGTCAGAGACCATTTTCACTGGAGGCCCGAGGACAGAAGCTCCACAGTAAAAACAGTGATAAAATTCATTCTAATTCGTTCAATAAGCAAGGATACATACGGTAGCTAAGCATTCCATTCAGGCGTAAATACAAGAGTAGATTACATTTTAGACACGTGCCACCTGTGCTTACAAATGTTTCGTCTTTCGACCTTGTAATGTTTAATATTAGTCTGCACTATCTGAAAGAGAACCTTGCAAAACTCCTTTCCCCAACCTGAGAAGGCCAGAGTGTGACTCTTTCTTATTTTAGTAATCTGTTTTTTATACCATATTTCTGTAATAATTTGTGTACTTTTTGAAACTAGATTGTTTAACACCCCTTAACTCCTTTTGCACTTTGCCTTTAATTATCAGTACACTATAGTTTGCTAATAGAAGACTGTACTTGTAATGCACTTAAAATATAAGGCTACTACTTATATTATATAAAAATATACTTTGCATAATGATGCACTTGTTTTTCATATTTCCTTTAACATAACAATATCATAAACATTTTATCTGACTCGTTTCTGAAGAAGTTATTGTCATATGGGAACACAATTATATTTAATCCTTTTTAATTTGATAAATACCCCTCAGCATTATAGAAATTATTATTTACAGTGATTAAACTTTCATTTACTTTACTTTTACAGTACGACGATATAACATCATCTGTCAGAGTCAATTTGTCATTTTACGATGGTGGACTAGCTGGAAGGGACACGAGTCTTCCAATTAATAATCTCCTAGTAGTATTTAATGTACTCTTTAGATTCATTAATGCTAAGAGGAATGCCTCTGGACATTTCAGATGAGTCTTAGAGCAGGTCTTTAGTATTTTATTTTTAAGGTTCCTGGTGACTCTCTCTACCAATCCAGATGACTGTTGGTGGTTAGGGCAGTGAACACTTAATCCAGTGTTAAAGAGTTTACATATTTTTGTTCATTAACTGATTATTGAAATGTGTCCTCTTGTCAATATTTACACAGAGCACACCAAACCTAGGAATAAATTCAAAAATAAGTTTTAATAACTGTTACAGAATTTGATTTGTGGCATGGGTAAGCTTTTAACCAGGCAGAGAACATATAAACTAAAGCCAATATATGTAAATTACCTACCTTAGGCATCTGCACAAAATCAACTTCTACATTAACAAAACGTCCCCAAGGGCTTGGTAATGATGCAGCTTTAATATTTGCATTTTTGGCTAACATTGCGTTTGAAGTACACTGCACAATTATTAACATGCTAAATAATCAAAGAAAAGACATACGTGGCATACCATCTTCAGGTAATTTGGTTAAACAATGCTGTCTTACCTGCATGACTTGTTAAATGATATGACCTCACCAGGTTAGTTACCAAGGAGGCAGGGACTAGCAGTTGACCGTCTGGATGCCACCATAACCCCTCGGTGGATTTTTTTGCAACCATCCTTAAACCATCTCTGAACTTCTCCTTGTGATACTTCAGGTTGGACAGCTGTTTTTTTTTTTTTTTTTTTTTAGCAAACACATCATCACCTTTAGATTTATTTAATAGCATTATGTGTAGTTTTGTAAAAAGTTTTTCTACAACTTGCTTAGCTGCTTTATCTGCTAGATTATTTCCTTTTGAACCAGTATCCACGCCCTTTTGATAGGTGCTACATTTGACTACCACTACTTTTAAGGTATCAAGAGCACTTTTAAAAGATCATTAACATAGAAAGAATTTTTTAATCTGAGTCCCTGCTGAGGTTAAGAAACCTTTCTGTTTTCAAAGTTGCCCAAAGTCAAGTACAACAGTAAAAGCATAGTAACTGTTTACAATTTTTCCTTTTGCTAATTCACAAGCTCTTTGTAGAGCCACTAAATCAGCTACCTGGGAAGATTATACACCTTTTAGTCTTTGTTGGAGCAAGACCTTGTTACTGGTGCAGGCACATATTTCTGTGATCAAACTTCCTTTGCAATCTCTCTCTCTCTCACAGTAACCGTCCACAAATACATCTAGTTTAGGATTTGGTATAGGAGTATCGTTTAAATCATCCCTATGAGAAAGCAGACAATTATTCATACACACAAAATCATAAACTTCTCCATCCTCAGCAGCAGGTAACAAAGATACAGGAGTCAGAGCAGGACAGCATATGAGAGAAACAGATGGAGCAGAAAGACGAATAATTTTGTATTTAGTTAGACGTGCAGTCAAGAGAGGTTGAATTTTTATTTTAAGCAAGAGAGATGATACTGAATGTGGAACTGCAACTGTACGCTCATGCCCAAACACCAGTGATTGTGCATGATCGACTAAAATGTCAGCCATGATCACTGTCATTTAATATGGCAGAAATCCCTTTGCAACAGAGCCAATCTCTGAATTATAATAAACTAATGGCCCCATGTTTCTGCTGAAGCACTGTCTGAGCAAATCCATTTCTTTCCTGACAAAACAGAATGAAAATATTTACATAATTTGGTAACCCTAAAGCTGGGGCAGTAGCCAAAGCTTGCTTTAAATTCCAAAATGAATTTTATTCCTCACTATCCCAGGGGAGTGGCTCTGGTGTGTCCCCTTTTAATAGATTTGCCAAGGGTTTAGCAATTTCTGCATAGTTAGATATCTATTGTTTGCAATATCCTGTCATATCTAAAAAGGATCTAAGCTATCACTGAATAGTTGTCTGTGGTGCTTTATCTATTGCCTCAGTATGAGATGGTAGCATTTGCCAACTACCTTGCAGTATCAAATGACCAAGATAACATACCTGAGATGACCAAGCTGCACCTTTTCTATTTAAACCTTATGTCCCTTTTCTGCAAGAATAGTCAAAAAGGGTATTGTATCCTGCCAACAATGCTGAAAAGAATCAGATGCTATTAGTAAGTCATCTGTGTACTGCACTAACACAGAACCAACTGGAAATGTCACATCTTCCAAATTATTTTTTTAGATTTTTTTAGAATTTAAGAAAATAATGGAGATTCAGTGTATCTCTGTGGTAACTGTGTCCATGTATACCATAGTCCTTTTTAAGTAAAGGCAAACAGAAACTGGCTTTCAGGATGAATGGGCATAGAAAAGAATGCTGAACAGAGCTTTATCACAGCAAAATATTTTGCTGTAGGGGGTATGCAACCCTGTATAGTGCTTTAAAACAGAGGAGGTGGCTGGAGAAACAAAGGGGTTGTTGAGTACTTTATAAGTCAGTAGTAGCTGGTTCATGGTTACTTGATGAGGCCGTCCAAGCCACTTAAGCTGTTAATGGATAGACAGTGATATGATTTGTGAGGTTGGCCAGTAGCACATTTTACTATTTTATTGTAACATTGGCTTAGTTTAGTTTTAAGGAAGGAGTTAAGATTAGTTAGAATAGGGAAGGCAAAATGAAGGGAGGGTAAGAGGTAAGTGATGGCACGCTTAGTTTTAGTGGAGTTGGTTAGGAATTGTTTAGCCTTAAGCAACATGCCAACTTTTGTTGAGTCAATTTGATAGTGTTATGTATGTGCAAGGCAGATTTAAGACTGTTATCAGTTGTGACACCTAATAGTTTACAGTGAGGAACAACATTAATTACACTACTGTTTATTCATAGGTTCATAGGTTGGTACTAGGCTATCAGCCCTAGGGCCTATACAAGCCTAGCCATAACAATTCCCTGGCTATATATGGCCAGGTTGGAGAGCTGTTTTTTTTTTTTTTTTTTTTATTTTAGCAAACACATCATCACCTTTAGATTTATTTAATAGCATTATGTGTAGTTTTGTAAAAAGTTTTTCTACAACTTGCTTAGCTGCTTTATCTGCTAGATTATTTCCTTTTGAACCAGTATCCACACCCTTTTGATGGGTGCTACATTTGACTACCACTAAAATTTAGTTTATCCAGAGAATGTTGTTTAGGAAAGAATAACATGAGTTTTGTCTTCTTGGGATTAAGTAAGAGCTGATTGTGGGTAAACCAGGCCTTGATGGAGTAAGACATCTTGTGTTAAAGTCTGTAGTTGAATAAGGTTGTTAGAGGAGGAAATCAGAGCAGAGCCATCAGGATATTGTATCAGAGTTGCATGTTTAGATCCAAAAGAAAGATTGTTAATGAATATATTAAAGAGGAGAAGGCCAATGATTGGTGGAGGGTTGTGGCACTGAATTAGTTCCAGGATGAAGAATATTTTTGATAGATTGCCAGAATTTCTTTGGATTGGATTTATAGGTATGTGCAATGGTTGAGTAATATAGATTTATTTTGTCTTTGTTTACATGTTTTGTTGGCCATATTACACAGTTCCCTATAGTGTAACAGGTTAGTAAGAGATTTTTGTTTCAAGTATGTTTTCCAGGCCTTATCTCTGTTATGTATGATGGATTTAGTGTGTGATGATAGCCAAGGCGAGAAATTCGTTTTTATTCTTTTTCTTCTTTGAGGAACTAAAAGCTATTTAATGCGTTTAGAAACAGCGAGTTGAACTTATCGACTGCTTTATCAAGAGGTAAGTATTCAAGGAAAGACCATTTTGCAGAGCTCAAGATCTTGGTGAATATAAGTGGGTTGAAGTTAGGTCACAGATGGTTTTATAACTGTGCTGTTTGTTAGGCTTGGAGATAATTCTGGTGGTACTGGTGGGATATATAATAGCATCAGGGAATATTGTGGATTAAATAAATTTAGTGGGGTGGTAGACAAAAATCTAGTCTATAACTGAGCCAGATTGGTTAGATTTGTTGACATAGGTGGGTAATGTATTAACTGACAGAAACTAAAGAGGTTGATACTATTAGTGGGGAAATGTGAAGTAAGTTTCAACCAATCAATGGAGTTGTCATTTGGCTTCAGCAGTTAATGGAAAGACAGGAAATGGAAATCATACCAAAAGAGTTGTTATTAGATTGAGATGAAACCCTGCAGGTTTTAAAATGCATTTTTAGTAATCTGGGTATATGAGAATATATATGTACACTGTACTAGATAATAATGTGTACAAGTCAATAGTATATATACATAGGATTGCACAAAATGTTTCTTGCAGTGTTTAATGCAAAAAAATATATATATTCCTATTCACTAACGCTAAGCAAGCCCTCATTGGTAAAAGTTTCATATTATGATTATGAGAAAAAGCCACTAGATGGCAGGCACAATCCAGTATCCAAACACCAGTTTATATGAGCATTTTATATTTGGGTAAGGCTTGCAAAATGGCCACACCAAGGAGACGAAACATGAGGACCACTGGGCTACAGTATGATCACCACTGACCCAAAGTGAGATTAAAAGTAAGGGTACTTAAAGCTAGTAATGATTAATGCAGAGAGATCCCAGACATGAAGTTATATTCAGCAGGCTTTGCCCTTCAAAAATAGAACAGGCATTTCAAGAACACTTACGTGCTCATTAGAGGCAAAAATGCTGCATCCTTTGTCCTCCACAGCAGTGTTATGATACCTCCCTCTCTTAAATATTTGGATAACTTTTGCAGCTACTAACTGAGAATGGAAGATATTAGACACATTTAATGATGATGATGACAATGACGACAATGATGACGATGGTGATGAAGATGATGACTACGATGGTGATGGTGGTGGTGATGATGATGATGATGGTGATGATGATGATGACGACGATGATGATGATGGTGATGAAGATGATGACTATGATGATGATGGTGATGATGGTGGTGATGATGATGATGACGACGATGATGATGACGATGATGATGATGGTGGTGGCGATGATGATGATAATGATGATGATAACGACAATGATGATGGTGATGACAACGATGATGATGATTATGGTGATGAAGATGATGACTATGATGATGATGATGGTGGTGATGATGATGACGATGATGATGACGACGATGATGGTATGATGATGATGACGATGATGATGGCGACGATGATGATGATGATGACGATGACGATGATGATGGTGGTGATGATGATGACGATGACGATGATGACGATGATGATGGTGATGATGAAGATGATGATGATGGTGATGATGGTGGTGATGATGATGATGATGATGATGATGATGATGGTGGTGATGATGATGACGATAATAATATTCATCATCATTATCATTTTTTATCATTAGTGGTCAACACTGGCCAATAATCCAAAGTATTAAAAACACACAAAAATAATAATAAAACTATGTTCCCACATTATGAATGAAGAAATGTATTCCAAAATAAGAGTACGCAAAATATTTTATTTAGGGGTTTCAAAGAATAATACAACAGCCAAATTTTTGACTTAGGCTCTTATTGTTTAAATGGAAAACTCTACCAGACATGACAAACCAAACAACTAACCATCCAATCAAGAATTGTTTACGCATGGTTTGCCTTAAAATGGAAACTAAGCACAAAAAACAAAGAGGGAGCTGTAGCGCTGTGTCAAATGGCAGCAGTTAACAAAGCTCACCTAGCATATGGATATAAGTTCTATAGAAGAATACTATCTTTAATTTAAAGCATATCTTGTGCACAGATGCACAAAAATATGAACTCAGACACAAAAAATGAACCATATGTCAGACCTAGCTGTCCTTAATGTTTGTTGTTGTTGTTTGTCTTTCAGCTTATCCCAGTTAGGGGTCGCCACAGCGGAACTCCGGTCCGCTAATGATTGGCAGTTAGTTTTTTTATGGTGTCGAGTTGCCAGCCCGACGCCCAACCTTCAACGAAGGCATGCCCATTCAACACATGTCTTTCGAACGCCCACTCGACCACAGGGAGGACATGCAGACTCCACACAGAAGGTACTCCCAACCCAAGCCGAGAATCAAATGGGAGAACCTCAGCTGTCCTTAAAAAAATTACATTTTCATTGCATAAATGACTAGCAGTGTTGAAAAAGAAATTTTCAGTGCTTTGCATGGTTAGATCTAACTACAACTAACTAGAACTACAAAGACCAGATGAGGACTGTGCCTGCTGGATAAGAGTTTTATCTGTTAGGAACATAAGAACATACTAAGAAGCAAGTATTGGGACCATAAGATGAGTAGCCATATATACCTCTAAGCAGACCCTTTTCAAGCATTTAATACTTCTTACCTCCCAATTCAACCCAGTCACCATGGCCATCCAACATAACCAAAATATTACTTTGTTTGACCTGCAATGGTAACTTATTCTACAGGTTAGGAATACATTGAGTTAGGAACTTATCCTTCCAGTGAGTCTTATTAATTTATTAGTGTCACTTTAGGTCCTTAGTACATGTGTTTGTAGAGGAGTTCACTGTTTGACATTAGACAGGAAGTTCTCAAAAGAAGAACACTTAAGTATTGCCCCCTATTGGGTAACAAAAAAACATGTCAAACAGGATGCAGGTTTCTGTCAGTCCTGTATCCACTACCAATAATGGTCAGAATAGCTTGCTATTTATTTTTCCTTATGCAAGCGATACTTATAAATATGTACAACTAATGCGAGAATACTGAAATTTATTATTTCCGATGAGGTAAAGGTCAAGTTGGGTGATTCTCTGAGTGTTGTCTACAGTAAAGGTTGAAGCCCTCAAAATTTTTTTGAAATGGAACCCACCTTTTTTTTTTGCTAAACATAACCACATATTTAAAAGTAGTTGCTGTAGCCAATGCCAATTCATTCACAAGTGACCTTATGTCTTTATTGATGGGCTTTGATAGAACTATTCCTTGTCCACATAGGGGGAACTGTGACTGCTCCATGGTGGTATATGCAGCTTGGTGCACATTATGTCCTGTCTTTTATATTGGAAAGACCATCAGAAAACTGAAAGACAGGATTTGTGACCATCATTATGACTTTAAGAAAAGAAAGATTGCTAATGCACTATACAAACATACTTTGGGTTGTATTACTTACAGGAAATTTGTATTTTTTTATAGTTAATCATGTGATCATGTGCAACACAATCTCAGGGATGGTGATGTCAACACTTTGTTGGAGCTTTGATAATTGCATTCTCAGTTGAGACTTAATTCAGCAGACTATCCAGATTTAAAAGATGTAATATCAGTTAGCATTGTTCTTAAATTGAAAGCTTCTGTTTTGTGATCATATTGGTCTTGGTAGCCTTTTAAGATTTTATTTTGTATATATAATTCATAAATATAAATATATATATCTATATATATATATCTATATATATATATATATATATCTTAACCTTGTTTTTATTTTTTAAAAAGAATGTTACTAGTATACTGTTTATTATTGGTTTATATTTATACTTTTTTATAGTTTTGAATGTTGAGAGGGCTGTTCAAGTGTTGTGGGACTTTAGCTATATATTAGCAATTAATTAATTGTTTTGTTATTCATGTTTCATTGGTGATTAATTGTTTAAATCGAGTGTAGGTTATTTAGTAACTTCACTCTGATGAAATGCTTTATTTGGAATGAAAAAGCTCAGTGTTTTTGGTATAATAGATTTTAGAATCATGGATCTGGCCACATTGGTGGTATTGTTTTACATTGTCATTATATGTTCTTCTGTTGGTTCTTAGTCCTATGGTGGAAACAAGATGATCAAAGGAGAGAGAGAGAGGTTTCTACATAAGTACCTAGGTTTCTTATGATGGTATATGTCTGAAGAGGAGTACCATTTACAACACATGAGATGGGAGAAATTTTTCTGTCAATTGCTAGTTTGCCGCACTTTTTTCATTTAATTTGAGAACATTTTTAATACAACATGTATATGCATGAGAAAGCCCTTTCTGAAGCTGTTCTGTATTAGTGGATGAGCAGGTAGCAGAGCCCAGTTTGTAGTCATCAGCAAACTTGGTCAACCAGATTTCTGGGATATTGGTTTGGATGTCTGCAAAATAAATGCCAAACAGTAGAGGACCGAAAATTGATCCATACGGAATTTCACTAGTTACAATTTTACATTTATAGAGGAAACCAGGAACTTTCAAAACTTGGGATCTGTTGGATAGCCGATTTGCAATCCAGTGGGCAATGTAGGGGTTTACTTTAAGCGTGTCTAATTGTTCAATAATACCAATATGGGGCATAGAATCAAAAGCATCAGTCAGGTCAATATAAGCAGTGTGCAGAGAATTACCATTGTCCCCAGCCCTTGTAATCTTTTCAAAGAAACTTACTAGGTCCAGGAAACAGGACCTGCTCTTCATCAAACCAAACTGATTGAGATTTAGATCAATTAGGTTGTCCATGTTTGTATAAATGGCTTACATTTTTTTGATTTGGAGTCAGTCTATATAGTTTATCTATTAAACTGATGTTTGTTGTTTATGAAGTTATAGTAATAAATAAGTTATCAGAAAATAATAAAAAATGCAATGGGATAAAACTGGGACAGACACAGGGATGGCATAAGCTGTGAAGTTACATGCCAAAAGTAACTTTGAGTAAAGTATGCCAGGAGAAGACTCACGGCCTGGCATTGAAATTATCAAGGTAACTGTTGTAGTACTCACTAAACAGATTTTGCATTCAAGTGTTGGTCTAAGAAAAACCTAACTGCTTAAACGTAAATAAGTGACAGACTGCTGAGAATGATTTCATGCTCGGTGACAAAGAATTACTCCTTAGAGGACTGCTAAGTGAGTCAGTCTACTACGTACAAGTTCAGAACCAATGACACTTGGCCGTGACTCAAGGGCCTACTGTGTGCTTACTTTTGAGACATAATGAAGTCCTGGCTAATGAGAGGAGCTGACCACTAATCTAAATGACTTATTCCAAGAAACTGGTACCAGATGTGCAACCTGTCTGCTCCACCTTGTTAGCGGCCAAAGATGATGCTGTAGGTGAGGACCTCTGACTAAAAAGATAATAAAACAGGTGAGAGACCACTGGCCTCTATGTTTCTGGTGTACATTTAGTTGGAAAAAAGTAGTCCAGAACAGCGATTAAGGTGCTGGGCTGCAAAGCAGAAAAAGCCTGGGTTTGAATCCCATCAGCTACCATTGATATACCTGACAATCCTGAGCAGGTAGGTCAGCTCTGTGGCAATGATGAATAAAGCTCTTCCTGAAAGCCAGCCAATGAAGATTAGTCAGATGCTCAGGTGCTGGAAGGGTCAGATAGGAGGGATGAAAGTGAGTTGCCACTAGCAGCTCACCCATACAGGAGGGAGAGATAGGTGGTTCTGGCTTACTATTTCCACCATGCAAGTGGAGGTTTGCAAGGAATTCAAAACAACCAGAATAGGGAATGTAAGCAAATTACTGCCAAGACAGTGATAGTAGCCTTCTGTAATGCATGAGTGGCAGCACCCACCTGCAAAGGCAACATATAGTATGACCTCACACCTCATGTCATCTAACTGGGGGGAGGGGTTAGAGTTCATTAGGAAAGCCTGGCCATCCATACTAATGATAGCTTTCCTGGGAGATCTCTCTGACAGGCCAGGAGAAGTTGCAGTAGCGAGTACTGAGATAGCCCTCCCTTGTGGGTGCCTAGGATCATTAGTTTGCCTGGTCCAAACAGGGACTGATTGCAAGAAAGTTGATGATCCATGCATGCCCAGGGCACAAAAGACTTTTATGCTTTCCTGCATATCAATTCACTCTAGGTGGCTCTCACCTGTGCTAGTGACAATGTGTCTCTGATATGGAACAATTGAGCTAAGAGTCATGGAAAGGGGACTTATGATCAGGACCAGTCATAAAAAGGACACCACAAAAATCCCGAGTAAGTTGTTTAACTTCCTTATCCTACTGAATCTACCAGTGTAGAATTAGTTTATTTATCATTTGTTGAGAATTAAAGTGTTTTAGTAAAACTACACACTTACCTGAAAAAAAAATGATAACACTGAAGCCAGACCTAGAGGCCTTAAACATTTTTCTGGACTTCTTACCTTTTGCATGTTCAGCTCCTGACAAGGATTCTTCAACTGCTACAGTGGATATAAGACGTTTACACACCCCTGTTAAAATGCCAGGTTTTTGTGATATAAAAAATGAGACCACAATAAATAATTTCAAAACTTTTCCCACCTTTAATGTGACCTATACCTTGTACAATGCAATTGAAAAACAAACAAATCTGTTAGGGGAAACAAATTACAATAAGCTGGTTGCATAAGTGTGCACACCCTTAAACTAATACTTTGTTGAAGCATCTTTTGATTTAATTAGAGCATTCAATCTTCTTGGGTACACACCTGCCATCAATTAAAGAGACTCTGATTAACCCCAAATAAAGTTCAGCTGTCCTAGTAGAATTTTCCTGACATTTACTCAGTTGCCTGCTACAGCAAAAAGCCATGATTTACAGAGAGCTTACAAAGCATCAAAGGGATCTCATTGTTGAAAAGTATCAGTCAGGAGAAGGGTACAAAAACATTTCCACAGCTTTGGATGTATCATGGAACACAGTGAAGACAGTCATCAAAAAGTGGAGAAAATATGGGACAACAGTAACGTTGCAAAGAACTGGACATCCCTCCAAAATTGATGAAAAGACAAGACGAAAACTGGTCAGGGAGGCTGCCAAGAGACCTACAGCAACACTGAAGGAGCTGCAGGAATTTCTGACAAGTACTGGTTGTGTCCTACATGTGACAACAATCTCATGTATTCTCCATATGTCTGGGCTATGGGGTAGGGATGGAAGAAGGAAGGCTTTTCTTACACAGAAAATCATCCAGAACTGGCTAAAATTTGCAAAACAATACATCAAGTCTCCCAAAAGCATGTAGGAAATTATGTTATGATCTGATGAGACCAAGGTTGAACTTTTTGGCCACAATTCCAAAAGGTATGCTTGACACAAATCAATTCTTGGCTGGAGTGCCTTCTGTGTGGAGTCTGCATGTCCTCCCCGCAGTCAAGTGGCCTCGGAAAAACATGTGTGAATGGGGCGTGCCTTTGCTGAAGGTTGGGAGTCAGGCTTGCAACTCAGCACCATAAAAATCGACTGCTAATCATTAGCGGACCAGAGTTCCACTGTGGCGACCCCTAACAGGGAAAAGCCAGAAAGGCAAACATGCTTGACACAAAAACAACACTTCTTATTAACAAAAGAACACAATCCCCAAGGTGAAGCATGGTGGTGCCAGTATTATGCTTTGGGGTGGATTTTCTTCAGCTGGAACTGGGGCTTTAGTCAAGGTGGAGAGAATTATGAACAGTTCCAAATACCAGTCACTTTTGGCCCAAAACCTTCAGGCATCTGCTAAAAAGCTGAAAATGAAGAGGAATTTCACATTTCAACATGACAATGACCTCCAAGCATACATCCAAATCAACAAAAGAATGACTTCACCAGAAGAAAATTAAAGTTTCAGAATGGCCCAGCCAGAGCCCAAACCTAAATCCAATAGAAAATATGTGGGGTGACCTGAAGAGGGATATGCACAAGAGATGCCCTTTCAATCTGACAGATTTGGAGTGCTTTTGCAAGAAAGAGTGGGCAAATATTGCCAAGTCAAGATGTGCCATGCTGATAGACTCCTACCCAAGAAGATTGAATGCTGTAATTAAATCAAACGGTGCTTCAGCAAAATAGTAGTTTAAGGATTTGCACACTTATGCATCCAGCTTATTGTATGTTTTTTGTTTTTTATATATTTTCCCCTAACAGATTTTTTTTTTCAGTTGAATTGTACAGGTTATAGGTCACATTAAAGGTGGGAAAAGTTTTGAAATGATTTCTTGTGATCTCATTTTTTATATCACAAAAAAAATGGCATTTTAACAGGGGTGTGTAAACTTTTTATATCCACTGTACTTTGATTTGTTTGTCTGCTTTGCTGCTTCCAAACTTCAGGTGTTGAACATTGTCAAAGACCTCAATTTTCAGTCAGGTGCAGAATCTGGCAGTTGGGCTAAAGCGCTAGTATAGGTGACTTCAACTCAAATACTTTTCTGGGTCCAAAACAGGATCGGCTGCAACTCTTTTACAGAAACAAGAAATTTTTAACCAGATCTACAAAAGCTAGCATTGCCCGGACACACCTCCTGTCACCCCTACTCTATGCCTCCCCTATACTAACCAACCTACACAAATCAGACCTTACTAAACTAGACACATTACAATAAAATAGCCCAAATCGCTACAAACTCCCTCTATAAAACACACACCATTGCACAGCCCTTAGACAATTAAACTGGCTAGAATTTTCTCAGCTCCTCCAATACAAGAAACTAACCTTCACCCATAAAATACTCCATGAACCAGATAAAACCCCAGGCCTTAAAAATCTCATACTACCATACACTACCACTAGAACACTCCATTCCAGTGTCAAACTCCTAGTTAAATCCACCAAAGCTAACTCAGCTGTAGAATCTTTATTCTCTAACATCATTCCTAAAATATGGAATAAACTATCCACTTCCATCACTTCCATCTGCACCATAATACAATTAAAAAAACTTCTATTTACTCACTTAAAAAAATTCTGGCTTTGCTCTTGCTACCCACCTGACTAACTCTATATTCTCCACTTTTTATACACTCTCTTACTTTCTTTAGATCTGCACTTTACAGAACTATTATGCCTTCTTCCTTCCCTATATACACTTACTCTTTTACCTCAAATAATTTCATGTCTTCTTCAAAAATATCATACTGTGCTTTATAATATATGTGCTAGTCTAGTTTGTATAATACCATATACTCTTTGATGTACAAATTTTGTTAAAATTGCTAAGGTGTGATCTATTTCGATTATTTATATTTGCAATGTGTACTTTTATTGTTGACCTGTACTCTATAATTTCCTTGTGGTATAATGTTTGTTTGTTTTTCATATTGTTGGAGCTTTTCTCACTGGGCCACTGCTGAAAATGGACCTGTGTCCAGTTGGACTTTCCTGGTAAACAAATGTTAAATAAAATAAATAAAAAACTGCGCTAGTTATGAGCCACAATCTGACAAATGTACATACATAGAGGGCTTTGGCATCTTTTGCATCAAATGCAGGGACTTTTCAGAACGTGAATTCTAGAATGAGATCTCAGCTATGCAAATTCTAGAATGAGATCTCAGCTATGCAAGTGGTTGAAAGAACATGATATTATTTGGATACACATCCTCTTAACATGGTGCAGGGCATACCTCTCGATCTACAGACACTAAAAATAGGAACAAAGACCCACCCCCCTCTGAAATATAGGAATCTCCAGAGAAATATCTGAACATCTAATTAACATAAAATCTGAATACCAAATAGCACATCATTTTCCCTCTTCTAGTACCAAAGTGAGATACTACTTAGCAATATATGTTTAAAAAACAGAGAGTGACAAAAATGATGGAAAAATATAAGCACTTTATCAAAGAGACAGTGTAAAAGCTGTAGATTTATTAAACTGTATTGTAAATTTCTACCATGCAGTTATTTGTTTTTGCTTAAGGAAAAAGGAGACATTAGATGTGTGTCTTCTTTCTTTAAATTATCATTGCCAATCGTTTGTTGGTTATGTAGAGTGGTTTTCTGTGTGCTAGATAGCTTTGAAAGTCACGTGATGATGGGAGATTCCGAAAAGTGTATGAAGGGGTAAATCAAGCCTGAAAATAGGGATATACCTCCAAAATACTGACACACCTCCAAAAATGGGACTTCCTATGCAGGGGTAAATCAGATTAGAAAATAGCAATCTGGTTTGTCTTTTTGGCTTTTCCCGGTTAGGAGTCACCACTGCGGAACTCCGGTCTGTTAATGACTGGCAGTATATTTTTTATGGTGCCGAGTTGCCAGCCCGACACCCAACCTTCATCGAAGGCACACCCATTCACGCATGCCTTTTGGAGGCTACTTGACCATGAGGAGGACAAGCAGACTCCACAAAGAAAGCACTCCAGCCATGAATTGAACAGAAGAACCTCTTGCTGTGTGGCAACAGTGCTACCACTGTACCACCGCGGTTTCTGGATGATCAGAAAATAGCAATATTCTTTCAAAATAGGGACCATCTAGTGGTCTCTTACAAGGGTACTGGGCTTGACTGATGATCAGTGATTTTTTTAGAGAAGATATAAGAGGCAGATGTGCCCAACTCTTAAAACTGATGAGGATGTAACATTTTTTAGAAAATCCATATGATGATGTACCCATGTTAAACCCAGCATAGAGGGACCCTTGAAGTAAGTGCACATTGTAAGAGGCAAATATTTTAATGCATGATTTAGATTTTTAGAATCCAATAAATATTTTCAGCAGCTATCTGTTGGAATATATATACTACTGCAGTTTAAATGGACACTTTTTCTTCATAATATTTATTTTTTTGCCCAAATTTGGTCCCTACAGCTAAACATCAGCAGTTTCCAGTGCCTCTCTTTGTTCATCAGCTATATCTACAACTCTTGGCCTCTCTTCTACTTACCTCAGTAAGGTCGGGGACAACAAGGAAACTAAGTCATCCCTGGATCATATAACGCTGCTCTGGGGTGAGTTTTTGCCTGTCACCCACCCCACACACACACACACACACACACACACACATCCATGGCAGCATCCCTTGGTGTTATTGTGCAATGGGCAGATGCTACCACTGGGGAGTCAGTGGCACAACAGCTAGCACACTCACTTTTGGTGCAAAAGGCTGTGGGTTCTTTTCCCATGCCAGGTAGACTGATTGATGACACTGCAGTGTAGCATAAGGGATGTGCTGCACTACTGAGTGTGCTGTCCTTCGTTTAAGATGTTAAACTGAGGTCCCACCTGCTTAAGTGGGTGGTAACTCAGGTGGATGTAAAAGATTGCATGGTACCTATAGAAACGAGTAGGGGAAGTTCACTGATGTCCCATTTAAATTTCCACTAGTATCATAAATACCACCTTGGGTCTCCACTGATAAGCGATCACTAGCCTAGGAGGACGAACCCTGTTAACAAAGAATAAATAAAATCAGCTTCTCACTCCTGCAAGGAGCTGATATTGGCAAGCTGCCCCATGCCAACATAGGAAGCAGTCTGCCATTGGTTCTTGGCCTCCACCAGAGAAATCTAACTACATTTTGTGCTCTGTGGACATGACTCCCCCCCCCCCCCACCAGGACATCCACACCCAGCCTGCCTAACAGCTCTTCAAATGTCTAATCACACCTAGGACATCTGCATTATAGTCAGGGAGTTATCTCTTTACATTATATTCAGAGCTTTATCACTTTATACCTCAGCACAGGCTACAGTTTTATAATATAACCCAGGATGCCTGCATTATAGTCAGAGCTTTATCATTTTACACCTCAGAACAGGCTACTGTTTTATAATGTAACTCAGGATGCTTGCATTATAGTCAGGGCTTTATCATTTTACACCTGGGAACAGGCTACTGTTTTATAATATAACCCAGTATGCCTGAATTATATTCAGGGCATTATCACTTTACACCTGGGAACAGGCTACTGTTTTATAATGTAACCCAGGATGCCTGCATTATATTCAGGGTGTTACCACTTTACACCTCAGAACAGGCTACTGTTTTATAATATAACACAGGATGCCTGCATTATATTCAGGGCTTTATCATTTTACACCTGGGAACAGGCTGCTGTTTTATAATAGAACCCAGGATGCCTGCATTATATTCAGGGCATTATCACTTTACACCTCAGAAAAGGCTACTGTTTTACAATATAACCCAGGATGCCTGCATTATATTCAGGGCATTATCACTTTACAAATCGGCACAGGCTATTGTTTTATAATATAAGCCAGGATGCCTGCATTACATTCAGGGCATTATCACTTCACAAATCGGCACAGGCTATTGTTTTATAATATAAGCCATGATGCCTGTATTATATTCAGGGTGTTATCACTTTACACCTGGGAACAGGCTACTGGTTTATAATATAACCCAGTATGCATGCATTATATTCAGGGCATTATCGCTTTACACCTCAGAACAGGGTACTGTTTTATAATGCAACTCAGGATGCCTGCATTATATTCAGGGCGTTATCACTTTACACCTCAGAATAGACTACTGTTTTATAATGTAACAAAGGATGCCTGCATTATATTCAGGGCATTATCACATTACACCTGGAAACAGGCTACTGTTTTATAATGTAACACAGGATGCCTGCATTAAATCACTTTACACCTTAGAATAGGCTACTGTTTTATAATATAACCCAGGATACCTGCATTATATTCATGGCATTATCACTTTACACCTCAGAAAAGGGTACTGTTTTATACTGTAACTCAGGATACCTGCATTATATTCAGGGTGTTCTCACTTTATACCTCAGAACAGGCTATTATTTTATAATGTAACTCAGGATGCCTGCATTATATTCAAGGCTTTATCATTTTACACCTCAGAAGAGGCTACTGTTTTACAATATAAGGCAGGATGCCTGCATTATATTCAGGGCATTATCACTTTACACCTCAGAACAGGCTACTGTTTTGCAACATAACCCAGGATGCCTGCATTATATTCAGGGCATTATCACTTTACAAATCGGCACAGGCTATTGTTTTATAATATAAGCCAGGATGCCTGCATTACATTCAGGGCATTATCACTTCACAAATCGGCACAGGCTATTGTTTTATAATATAAGCCATGATGCCTGTATTATATTCAGGGTGTTATCACTTTACACCTGGGAACAGGCTACTGGTTTATAATATAACCCAGTATGCATGCATTATATTCAGGGCATTATCGCTTTACACCTCAGAACAGGGTACTGTTTTATAATGCAACTCAGGATGCCTGCATTATATTCAGGGCGTTATCACTTTACACCTCAGAATAGACTACTGTTTTATAATGTAACAAAGGATGCCTGCATTATATTCAGGGCATTATCACATTACACCTGGAAACAGGCTACTGTTTTATAATGTAACGCAGGATGCCTGCATTAAATCACTTTACACCTCAGAATAGGCTACTGTTTTATAATATAACCCAGGATACCTGCATTATATTTATGGCATTATCACTTTACACCTCAGAAAAGG